>NW_017310121.1:0-4976 GCF_000935625.1 Nanorana parkeri
ATCCACGCTCCACACGCCGCACCTCCTTCCCACCTCACGCTCACCGCCTGCATCCACGATCGGCGCGGGGAGGAGTAAGGAGGAGCAGGCGTGGGGGGGATGACAGCCGCCGATAAGACAGGCCGATCTCAGAAACAAGTTGCTGGATGACTGCTCAGGTAAGTCTTCCCCTCCCCCCCCACATGGTGCTCTATAACGTATTGCTGGGATTTGGAGTCCTCTATAGCTGATGGTACATTGTGCTGTATATCATACAGAGGACTACAAATCCCAGCAATACATTATACAGCAATGCAAAATAAAACCACCAGATATAGAAGACTAAACAAATCCCAGCAATACATTATACAGCAATGCAGAATAATACCACCAGCTATAGAGGACTACAAATCCCAGCAATACATTATACAGCAATGCAGAATAATACCACCAGCTATAGAGGACTACAAATCCCAGCAATACGTTATACAGCAATGCAGAATAATACCAGCTATAGAGGACTACAAATCCCAGCAATACGTTATACAGCAATGCAGAATACCACCAGCTATAGAGGACTACAAATCCCAGCAATACGTTATACAGCAATGCAGAATACCACCAGCTATAGAGGACTACAAATCCCAGCAATACGTTATACAGCGCGGTATTGCGGCTCCCGGCTCGCTCCTGTGATGGACAACAATCTCAATACAAACTAGCAGTTCATCACAGGAGCCATTTAAAACAACTATTTTTATCCGATTAATCGAACTTAAATCGGCTAACTAATCGATTTTGAAAATAATCGTTTGCTGCAGCTCTAGTTAGAAGTTAATTTCTAAACCAATGAAAGCGCGACGTTTCCCCAGATCTGGAACATAACACGCACGCCCCAAATGATGACAATCTACACACAGATACTTCTAGATCATTGCCGGCTCTGTACTCTTTACATTCCTATTTCTCTTTTCTTCTCCAGTCTTCTGGGGGCAGATTACTAGCTCTCCCTTTACTTCCTGGAACTCTGGCACATGTGACCATGCAGATCATCTCATGGGAGGAAATGCCTTTCCCCGAGATCTCCCAGCAATGCTCTGCTGAGGTCACCTTCCCAGGATGCAACACTTGGGTACATGACATCATTTGTGCCAGAAGAGGACCAGGAAGTAGAGGAACTCCATTTGTGTGTAATGAACGCGAGATGATTTTATATCGGGGTGCAGAGCTGTACGAGGAAGAGATGCTTAGTGACGGGGGGGGGTGTTACACACTACGGGCCTCGGCCCCCGCCTCACACCCTACGGGCCCCAAGCCTTCTGGAACAGCCTTGGACAGACGAGACCACAGTGGAGAGGTTTGTCCATAATGCACAGCACCACGTTTGGTGCAAATGCCTCATACCAACTGTGAAGCACAGTGGTGGAGCGGTGATAATTTGGGCTTGTTTTATACCGAAGTATTCCAGAGTCAAATGTGAGGCCATCTGTCCCACAGCTAAAGCTTGGCCGGGTCATGTCACAGGACGATGGTTCTAGGCACACCCCCAAATCTACAACAGAATATCAAGGTGTTGCCAAGTCCAGACCTCAACCCGATTGAAATGCTGTGGCGGGACCGTGAGACCTCGATGAACTGAGGCAGCGTTGTAAAGAGGAGAGGGCCACAATTCCTCCAGAAGGATGCGAGAGAACAAAGACATTTCATCAGAAGGTGGACTTCGTTCTCACACATAATTTCTCCATTTTAGGTTTGTAAAAGAAATAAATAACACGCGTGTGATATGACACGTGTTGTTGGTTCTACTTTATTCTAAGGACCAGGTGATTTATGTCCTTAGAATTGACAGAGGGCGCACATTCTGGTCCCTGAAGAGAGGACAGGGGAGCCCCGGAAACACTCACCTGTAGATGTCGCATTCAGACAGGTTGATTTCTTCATCCACGGCGTCCCATAAATCAGGTTTCAGTGCAGTGAATTCTTCCCCCAGAGCCGATACCAGGCTGCTGTTCACAGCATTCACCACCTGAGGGCAGCAGTGAGAGAGAGTGTCAGCGTGACAACGCATTACCAATAATAACATGATGGGGGTTGTAGTCCTTCCCTACTCTAAAAGGAAAACAAACGGGGAGCAACATTACCAGCCAATCCCCTCATTTCCAGAAATGCAGCAGATGGGTGCAGTCTGGATATTTGGGGGGGAGGGTCAGAGCGACGTCCCGCCTGTAGAGGGGGGTCTAGATATTTGGGGGGAGGGTCAGAGCGACGCCCCGCCTGCAGAGGGGTCTAGATATTTGGGGGGAGGGTCAGAGCGACGCCCCGCCTGCAGAGGGGTCTAGATATTTGGGGGGAGGGTCAGAGCGACGCCCCGCCTGCAGAGGGGTCTAGATATTTGGGGGGAGGGTCAGAGCGACGCCCCGCCTGCAGAGGGGTCTAGATATTTGGGGGGAGGGTCAGAGCGACGCCCCGCCTGCAGAGGGGTCTAGATATTTGGGGGGAGGGTCAGAGCGACGCCCCGCCTGCAGAGGGGTCTAGATATTTGGGGGGAGGGTCAGAGCGACGCCCCGCCTGCAGAGGGGTCTAGATATTTGGGGGGAGGGTCAGAGCGACGCCCCGCCTGCAGAGGGGTCTAGATATTTGGGGGGAGGGTCAGAGCGACGCCCCGCCTGCAGAGGGGTCTAGATATTTGGGGGGAGGGTCAGAGCGACGCCCCGCCTGCAGAGGGGTCTAGATATTTGGGGGGAGGGTCAGAGCGACGCCCCGCCTGCAGAGGGGTCTAGATATTTGGGGGGAGGGTCAGAGCGACGCCCCGCCTGCAGAGGGGTCTAGATATTTGGGGGGAGGGTCAGAGCGACGCCCCGCCTGCAGAGGGGTCTAGATATTTGGGGGGAGGGTCAGAGCGACGCCCCGCCTGCAGAGGGGTCTAGATATTTGGGGGGAGGGTCAGAGCGACGCCCCGCCTGCAGAGGGGTCTAGATATTTGGGGGGAGGGTCAGAGCGACGCCCCGCCTGCAGAGGGGTCTAGATATTTGGGGGGAGGGTCAGAGCGACGCCCCGCCTGCAGAGGGGTCTAGATATTTGGGGGGAGGGTCAGAGCGACGCCCCGCCTGCAGAGGGGTCTAGATATTTGGGGGGAGGGTCAGAGCGACGCCCCGCCTGCAGAGGGGTCTAGATATTTGGGGGGAGGGTCAGAGCGACGCCCCGCCTGCAGAGGGGTCTAGATATTTGGGGGGAGGGTCAGAGCGACGCCCCGCCTGCAGAGGGGTCTAGATATTTGGGGGGAGGGTCAGAGCGACGCCCCGCCTGCAGAGGGGTCTAGATATTTGGGGGGAGGGTCAGAGCGACGCCCCGCCTGCAGAGGGGTCTAGATATTTGGGGGGAGGGTCAGAGCGACGCCCCGCCT
Source organism: Nanorana parkeri (assembly GCF_000935625.1). NCBI lineage: Eukaryota > Metazoa > Chordata > Amphibia > Anura > Dicroglossidae > Nanorana > Nanorana parkeri. Next base: position 3,383 of record NW_017310121.1, read on the forward strand.
GCAGAGGGGTCTAGATATTTGGGGGGAGGGTCAGAGCGACGCCCCGCCTGCAGAGGGGTCTAGATATTTGGGGGGAGGGTCAGAGCGACGCCCCGCCTGCAGAGGGGTCTAGATATTTGGGGGGAGGGTCAGAGCGACGCCCCGCCTGCAGAGGGGTCTAGATATTTGGGGGGAGGGTCAGAGCGACGCCCCGCCTGCAGAGGGGTCTAGATATTTGGGGGGAGGGTCAGAGCGACGCCCCGCCTGCAGAGGGGTCTAGATATTTGGGGGGAGGGTCAGAGCGACGCCCCGCCTGCAGAGGGGTCTAGATATTTGGGGGGAGGGTCAGAGCGACGCCCCGCCTGCAGAGGGGTCTAGATATTTGGGGGGAGGGTCAGAGCGACGCCCCGCCTGCAGAGGGGTCTAGATATTTGGGGGGAGGGTCAGAGCGACGCCCCGCCTGCAGAGGGGTCTAGATATTTGGGGGGAGGGTCAGAGCGACGCCCCGCCTGCAGAGGGGTCTAGATATTTGGGGGGAGGGTCAGAGCGACGCCCCGCCTGCAGAGGGGTCTAGATATTTGGGGGGAGGGTCAGAGCGACGCCCCGCCTGCAGAGGGGTCTAGATATTTGGGGGGAGGGTCAGAGCGACGCCCCGCCTGCAGAGGGGTCTAGATATTTGGGGGGAGGGTCAGAGCGACGCCCCGCCTGTAGAGGGGTCTAGATATTTGGGGGGAGGGTCAGAGCGATGTCCCGTCTGTAGAGGGGTCTAGATATTTGGGGGGAGGGTCATAGCGACGTCCCGCCTGTAGAGGGGTCTAGATATTTGGGGGAGGGTCAGAGACATGAAGCCGTGATAATGAAATCTGCCAGCAAGCTAAGGGTTAAACAAGGCTAAATCTCCTCCCCTCCCCTCCCCCATGCGTTGGAAGCACCCCCTGCCAGTGTTGGATGGTTCATTGGACCATTGGAAGCAGCCCCCGTCAGTGTTGGATGGTTCGATGGACCATTGGTAGCACCCCCTGTCAGTATTGGATGGTTCGATGGACCATTGGTAGCAGCCCCCGTCAGTATTGGATGGTTCGATGGACCATTGGAAGCACCCCGTCAGTGTTGGATGGTTCGATGGACCATTGGAAGCACCCCGTCAGTGTTGGATGGTTCGATGGACCATTGGAAGCACCCCGTCAGTGTTGGATGGTTCGATGGACCATTGGAAGCACCCCGTCAGTGTTGGATGGTTCGATGGACCATTGGAAGCACCCCGTCAGTGTTGGATGGTTCGTTGGACCATTGGAAGCAGCCCTCGTCAGTGTTGGATGGTTCATTGGACCATTGGAAACACCGCCTGTCAGTGTTGGATGGTTCGTTGAACCATTGGAAACAACGCCTGTCAGTGTTGGATGGTTCGTTGGACCATTGGAAGCACCCCGTCAGTGTTGGATGGTTCGTTGGACCTTTGGAAGCACCCCGTCAGTGTTGGATGGTTCGTTGGACCTTTGGAAGCACCCCGTCAGTGTTGGATGGTTCGTTGGACCATTGGAAGCACCCCGTCAGTGTTGGATGGTTCGTTGGACCATTGGAAGCACCCCGTCAGTGTTGGATGGTTCGTTGGACC
>NW_017310121.1:5649-30723 GCF_000935625.1 Nanorana parkeri
CCCCTGTCAGTATTGGATGGTTCGATGGACCATTGGAAGCACCCCGTCAGTGTTGGATGGTTCGATGGACCATTGGTAGCAGCCCCTGTCAGTATTGGATGGTTCGATGGACCATTGGTAGCAGCCCCTGTCAGTATTGGATGGTTCGATGGACCATTGGTAGCAGCCCCTGTCAGTATTGGATGGTTCGATGGACCATTGGTAGCAGCCCCTGTCAGTATTGGATGGTTCGATGGACCATTGGTAGCAGCCCCTGTCAGTATTGGATGGTTCGATGGACCATTGGTAGCAGCCCCCGTCAGTGTTGGATGGTTCGATGGACCATTGGTAGCAGCCCCTGTCAGTATTGCATGGTTCGATGGACCATTGGAAGCACCCCGTCAGTGTTGGATGGTTCGATGGACCATTGGTAGCAGCCCCTGTCAGTATTGCATGGTTCGATGGACCATTGGAAGCACCCCGTCAGTGTTGGATGGTTCGATGGACCATTGGAAGCACCCCGTCAGTGTTGGATGGTTCGTTGGACCATTGGAAGCAGCCCTCGTCAGTGTTGGATGGTTCATTGGACCATTGGAAACACCGCCTGTCAGTGTTGGATGGTTCGTTGAACCATTGGAAACAACGCCTGTCAGTGTTGGATGGTTCGTTGGACCATTGGAAGCACCCCGTCAGTGTTGGATGGTTCGTTGGACCTTTGGAAGCACCCCGTCAGTGTTGGATGGTTCGTTGGACCTTTGGAAGCACCCCGTCAGTGTTGGATGGTTCGTTGGACCATTGGAAGCACCCCGTCAGTGTTGGATGGTTCGTTGGACCATTGGAAGCACCAAGTCAGTGTTGGATGGTTCGTTGGACCATTGGAAGCACCCCCTGCCAGTGTTGGATGGTTCGTTGGACCATTGGAAGCACCCCGTCAGTGCTGGATGGTTCGTTGGACCATTGGAACCCCCCCCTGCCAGTGTTGGATGGTTCGTTGGAAGCACCCCCTGCCATTGTTGGATGGTTTGTTGGAAGCACCCCCTGCCATTGTTGGATGGTTCGTTGGACCATTGGAAGCACCCCGTCAGTGTTGGATGGTTCGTTGGACCATTGGAAGCACCCAGTCAGTGTTGGATGGTTCGTTGGACCATTGGAAGCACCCCCTGTCAGTGTTGGATGGTTCGTTGGACCATTGGAAGCACCCCCTGCCAGTGTTGGATGGTTCGATGGACCATTGGAAGCACCCCGTCAGTGTTGGATGGTTCGTTGGACCATTGGAAGCACCCCGTCAGTGTTGGATGGTTCGTTGGACCATTGGAAGCACCCTGTCAGTGTTGGATGGTTCGTTGGACCATTGGCAGCACCCCGTCAGTGCTGGATGGTACGTCTGCGAGGTGCTATCATCTTTGCCTGATCTTCCGGGTTCAGGATCAGCCATCTTGATTGGGCGTGCGCAAAGGCTGTACTTACACAGCTCAGTCTCATCTGCCAATCTTCTTCCCCCAAGGAATGTTTATTTTCTGTGTTCTGGTGCCGCACATACACCATGCAATGTACACTCTCTGCTCTCCAACAGCTAACCCTAAGGCCAGAGAGGATGCTGGGAGGTGGGGGTATACCTACATTATGCAAAACCCCCACCCAGCACGCTTTCATTATAAATATCACATCTGTGGAATCCCTTTGGGGAACTCCATGTCCTGAACACTTCAAGCCATTGAAACGGGACAACATACAGAAGAACCATACAAGTGAGACGGACTGACACGGTAAATCGGAAGAGGAGGACAGATGGCGCCCCGTGTATACACCACTCACCCAGTTCAGGCTTGGCTCCCGGCTGAATTCATGGCTCCGCGCTGCACTGAAATCATAGTCAGGCCGGAAAGATTCATTCAGAGTGGCAATTAGGTAGAAGAGAGTCTTCCGGCTGCACTTGTCACTGAGAGGTCCATCTTCATCCGCGCCAAGGCTCTTCCCCAGCCTGCAAGAGAGACACCGACAGTCTGCCACATGTAATAAGTACATACCCCCTTAACCTGCAAGAGACGATGACAGTGTGCCACATGTGAAAACCACACACACACCTCGATCTCCTTAGCCCTTCAAGACAACAATAGTCTGCCACTTGTAATAACTACCCCCGCACCCTATTACCTCACCAATGTGCTGCAAACGACACTGACTGTCCCATAACCACATGTTCCTCTCCCCAATTCCCCCCCATCCCTGCCCTCCCCAACCTGCAACAGCACCTGCCCCTTCTGTCCATGTAGGACTTATACATAGGTCAGGGTTCCCCATCTGATGTCCCTGCTGAGTCCATACCTGCTGGGGCTAACGCCGCCGCTCTGCGGGGGTGACAACGCTTCCAGCACATGTGGCTGACCCTCCTGACAGAACTGCTTGAACATGTGCTTGTCATCACCAGCCATCTTACAGGAATAGCTCTCCATCCTGGAACAATACAGATCATCAATTACATTACATTCTATAGACGGAGAACCAGGCGAGGATTAGCCTTATCTACTGAACCCCAGGAACCCTCACCACAAGCCCAGGAACCCTCACCACAAACGCAAGCCCAGGAACCCTCACCACAAGCGCAAGCCCAGGAACCCTCACCACAAGCGCAAGCCCAGGAACCCTCACCACAAGCCCAAGCCCAGGAACCCTCACCACAAGCCCAAGCCCAGGAACCCTCACCACAAGCCCAAGCCCAGGAACCCTCACCACAAGCCCAAGCCCAGGAACCCTCACCACAAGCCCAAGCCCAGGAACCCTCACCACAAGCCCAAGCCCAGGAACCCTCACCACAAGCCCAAGCCCAGGAACCCTCACCACAAGCCCAAGCCCAGGAACCCTCACCACAAGCCCAAGCCCAGGAACCCTCACCACAAGCCCAAGCCCAGGAACCCTCACCACAAGCCCAAGCCCAGGAACCCTCACCACAAGCCCAAGCCCAGGAACCCTCACCACAAGCCCAAGCCCAGGAACCCTCACCACAAGCCCAAGCCCAGGAACCCTCACCACAAGCCCAGGAACCCTCACCACAAGCCCAGGAACCCTCACCACAAGCCCAGGAACCCTCACCACAAGCCCAGGAACCCTCACCACAAGCCCAGGAACCCTCACCACAAGCCCAGGAACCCTCACCACAAGCCCAGGAACCCTCACCACAAGCCCAGGAACCCTCACCACAAGCCCAGGAACCCTCACCACAAGCCCAGGAACCCTCACCACAAGCCCAGGAACCCTCACCACAAGCGCAAGCCCAGGAACCCTCACCACAAGCTCAAGCCCGGGAACCCTCACCACAAGCTACATGCTCAGGAAAACTAGAGATTTGCACCCATAAATGGAATTCATTAGTGGACACAGGAGGTTCAGCATCAATTGGGTTATACCTTCCACCTTCAGGAGAACTAAACCATGGCAGATGCAACCAGCATGATCCGTCTTAGTATTGTGGATGATAAAATGTAGAGCGGTGGGATCTGATGAACTCCAAGAAAAGGATTTTACAGTAAGAACCCCTTTTCTGAATCTTCAATAGACTCGGGAGATTCAGAGAGTGGGGCGGAAATCCAAATGAGGGGGCGAGCAACACAGCAGACAGGTTCACAAGCCCACCAAACACTGAAACTGGGGTAACTAGCAGATGAGAGAGCCAGAAGGACCTTACACCTGCAGCCGGCATCCAAAGAGGACCACCCAAATCTGAGAGATACAACCCCAATTCCAGAATGTGTAAAATCTTCACAATAACAGAACGACATGATCTGCAAATCTCAAACATATCAAATGATTCAACTGAGAAAATGGCTACAGCGCTGTGTCCCCTCTAACGGTATGGGGTGCATTAGTGTGTATGGGGGTGGCAAGACACCATTAATGCGGAGAGATATATTGGGGTGTTAGACCAGCGTGTGCTCCCATCCAGACGACGTCTCTGTCAGGGAAGGTTTTGTATACAGGACAATGATGGACCTCATACTGCATCTATAACATCAGCATGGCTTCTAGAAGAGTCCGGGGGCTGCAGTCCGGACCTCCCACCAACTAAAGAGACAAAGAAGACCCGGGACTTCTGAGCAGTTAGAATCCGATTTCAGGCAACAATGGGACAACATTCCTCTCCCAAAACTCCAGCAACCAGTCTCCTCAGTTCCCAGATGTGTACAGAAGAGGGGCGCTGCATCGGGGTACATGGCCCTATCCCAGCTTCTCTGAGACGTTTACAGAAGAGGGGCGCTGCACCGGGGTACATGGCCCTATCCCAGCTTCTCTGAGACGTTTACAGAAGAGGGGCGTTGCACCGGGGTACATGGCCCTATCCCAGCTTCTCTGAGACGAGCACAGAAGAGGGGCGCTGCACCGGGGTACATGGCCCTATCCCAGCTTCTCTGAGACATGCACAGAAGAGGGGCGCTGCACCGAGGTACATGGCCGTGTCCCAGCTTCTCTGAGACGTGCACAGAAGAGGGGCGCTGCACCGGGGTACATGGCCGTGTCCCAGCTTCTCTTAAACGTGCACAGAAGAGGGGCGCTGCACCAGTGTACATGGCCCTATCCCAGCTTCTGAGACATGCACAGAAGAGGGGCGCTGCACCGGGGTACATGGCCGTGTCCCAGCTTCTCCGAGACGTGATGCTCCATTTTCTCAATTCAAATGCTGGATGTTTTCCATTTTCTATTGTGAATAAAATTCGGGTTTATGAGATCTGCAGGTCATTTCCTTCTGGTTTATGTAGATTTTACACAATGCCCCAACTTTTGTAGAATTGGGGTTGTAACCCTACTGACAAGTCCTTCTGAACCCCAGGAATCCTCTACAGAACCCTTCTACCTGGGAGACCTGATTAGATTCACACAACCACTGAGGAGGCTCCGTCACAGATCCAGGAGGTCTTCTACCTACATTCACACAACCACTGAGGAGGCTCCGTCACAGATCCAGGAGGTCTTCTACCTACATTCACACAACTACTGAGGAGGCTCCGTCACAGATCCAGGAGGTCTTCTACCTACATTCACACAACTACTGAGGAGGCTCCGTCACAGATCCAGGAGGTCTTCTACCTACATTCACACAACACGTCTCCACACACAGCTGGGAGTTCACAGCTTCAAAATGCGAATTCTCTAACAACTTCATCTCAGCGTCTCCAAAAAGTACAAAGCCTGAGGAACAAGAGAGACTAGATCAGATTCCAATCAACTCAGAACTGTTGTGGGAAGACTAAAGGGAGGCCGGGGTAAACCTTCCTGCCTAACGGAAGAGAGGCCTACAACTGACAGATCTGGTCCGGCCTGGACACACAGGAATACCCCACCAGATGAGTACACGCCCTTGGTGTCATACTAGGCACATACTTCTCCGGTGACCCCAATGTGTCCAGGCATGCAGTGGGCAGCCAGAATATCATGATGGCATATTCAATGGAGGATCAGGACTGATTAATGTTCCCTCAGCACTCAGTGAGACCGGCAATCAGAGACGTGGATGTAGGACATACACTATATTGCAAAAAGTATTGGCCCCTCCCCCTCCAAATCATTGGATTCAGGTGTTCCGTGACATTTCCTGGCTACTAAATATTCCGCGGTCACCTGTTACTGGGATTATAACAAAGTGGAAGCGACCGGGAAGAACAGCAACTCAGCCAGGAAGTGGCTGAGTTCAAACTCCATGCGGCCGTCAGATTGGCACAACAACAGTGCGTAGAGAGCTTCATGGAATGGGTTTCCATGGCCGAGCAGCTGCATCCAAGCCGCACATCACCAAATGCCATGCGAGCGCCCAGAGAGCAGGAAGAGCGAGCGCCCAGAGAGCAGGAAGAGCGGGCGCCCAGAGAGCAGGAAGAGCGGGCGCCCAGAGAGCAGGAAGAGCGGGCGCCCAGAGAGCTGGAAGAGCGGGCGCCCAGAGAGCTGGAAGAGCGGGCGCCCAGAGAGCTGGAAGAGCGGGCGCCCAGAGAGCTGGAAGAGCGGGCGCCCAGAGAGCTGGAAGAGCGGGCGCCCAGAGAGCTGGAAGAGCGGGCGCCCAGAGAGCAGGAAGAGCGAGCGCCCAGAGAGCAGGAAGAGCGGGCGCCCAGAGAGCAGGAAGAGCGGGCGCCCAGAGAGCAGGAAGAGCGAGCGCCCAGAGAGAGAGCGCCCACATTGCAGAGACATGAAGCTTCATGGGGGAACTACATTTTTTTTAACTTAACTCTATTGCTACCACTTGTGGGGTTCACAAGCCCCTTTGTAATGACAGTGCAGTGGTGACCTGGAAGGAGACATTCGGGGTCTACGAGGGCTGGAATGGTGGTCAGACGATGGAAGCGGTCGGCTGGCTTTAGAGCGGCTCAAATCTCTTCCAGTGTAAAGCCGAAACTACCATCAGTGGTGGCCAAGTTGTCTTACAGGGGATCCCTATACTATACACCCCCCATGTAGGAGGATAACACAGGAGGGGGGATCCCTATACTATACACCCCCCATGTAGGAGGATAACACAGGAGGGTAGATCCCTATACTATACACCCCCCATGTAGGAGGATAACACAGGGGGGTAGATCCCTATACTATACACCCCCCCATGTAGGAGGATAACACAGAGGGAGTAGATCCCTATACTATACACCCCCCATGTAGGAGGATAACACCGAGGGAGTAGATCCCTATACTATACACCCCCCATGTAGGAGGATAACACAGGAGGGTAGATCCCTATACTATACACCCCCCATGTAGGAGGATAACACAGGAGGGTAGATCCCTATACTATACACCCCCCATGTAGGAGGATAACACAGGGGGGTAGATCCCTATACTATACACCCCCCATGTAGGAGGATAACACAGAGGGGTAGATCCCTATACTATACACCCCCCATGTAGGAGGATAACACAGGAGGGTAGATCCCTATACTATACACCCCCCATGTAGGAGGATAACACAGAGGGGTAGATCCCTATACTATACACCCCCCATGTAGGAGGATAACACAGAGGGAGTAGATCCCTATACTATACACCCCCCATGTAGGAGGATAACACAGAGGGAGTAGATCCCTATACTATACACCCCCCATGTAGGAGGATAACACAGAGGGAGTAGATCCCTATACTATACACCCCCCATGTAGGAGGATAACACAGAGGGAGTAGATCCCTATACTATACACCCCCCATGTAGGAGGATAACACAGAGGGGTAGATCCCTATACTATACACCCCCCATGTAGGAGGATAACACAGAGGGGTAGATCCCTATACTATACACCCCCCATGTAGGAGGATAACACAGAGGTAGTAGATCCCTATACTATACACCCCCCATGTAGGAGGATAACACAGAGGGAGTAGATCCCTATACTATACACCCCCCATGTAGGAGGATAACACAGAGGGGTAGATCCCTATACTATACACCCCCCATGTAGGAGGATAACACAGGAGGGTAGATCCCTATACTATACACCCCCCATGTAGGAGGATAACACAGAGGGAGTAGATCCCTATACTATACACCCCCCATGTAGGAGGATAACACAGAGGGAGTAGATCCCTATACTATACACCCCCCATGTAGGAGGATAACACAGAGGGAGTAGATCCCTATACTATACACCCCCCATGTAGGAGGATAACACAGAGGGAGTAGATCCCTATACTATACACCCCCCATGTAGGAGGATAACACAGAGGGAGTAGATCCCTATACTATACACCCCCCATGTAGGAGGATAACACAGAGGGAGTAGATCCCTATACTATACACCCCCCATGTAGGAGGATAACACAGGAGGGTAGATCCCTATACTATACACCCCCCATGTAGGAGGATAACACAGGAGGGTAGATCCCTATACTATACACCCCCCATGTAGGAGGATAACACAGAGGTAGTAGATCCCTATACTATACACCCCCCATGTAGGAGGATAACACAGAGGGAGTAGATCCCTATACTATACACCCCCCATGTAGGAGGATAACACAGAGGGAGTAGATCCCTATACTATACACCCCCCATGTAGGAGGATAACACAGAGGGAGTAGATCCCTATACTATACACCCCCCATGTAGGAGGATAACACAGGAGGGGGGATCCCTATACTATACACCCCCCATGTAGGAGGATAACACAGGAGGGGAGATCCCTATACTATACACCCCCCATGTAGGAGGATAACACAGGGGGGTAGATCCCTATACTATACACCCCCCCATGTAGGAGGATAACACAGAGGGAGTAGATCCCTATACTATACACCCCCCATGTAGGAGGATAACACCGAGGGAGTAGATCCCTATACTATACACCCCCCATGTAGGAGGATAACACCGAGGGAGTAGATCCCTATACTAGGGAAGATGCAGCTGTCCGGCCGCAGATCCTCATACCTGACAATACGACGCTCCGCCTTCTCTCGGGTACAACACTTGGATACCAAGCACCTTTCTTTATACGGCTGCAGCTCCTTCAGTATTTCTGACTTGTACTCGGTCTTCTTCCAGAAAACGTTTCACAAGGACTCGGAAAGAAAGCCAATCGTAGTCTCCGACAAGACATCACTGCCATCCCAAAGAGGCCACGAGACGATAACCGACCTTCATAGGGAACAAACAAGTGACAGTTACCAAACGTTCTTCATACCAATGACATGCATCGGACACCCAATGAGAACATCAAGTCTAAAGGTTACATTGTATTGGGGGCTGAATAAAGACCACCAAGTCCGACCTTTGTGAGAGCGTGTGTAAAGGGGCCAATACAAGAAGTAGGTTCTACCTGAAGATGATTGACATATCAGAGGGAGAACACCAACATCCAGACCACAAGCAACGTGCATGGCACCGAGACCACAATCAGAGGTGGACATGATGTGCGGAGATCATAGCGACCTCTACAGAGGCCACTACAGATCATCCATATTCAGACTGATCAGTAAAGACTACAGTAAAAACAGCACCAGATAATGGGACTTACAAGTCCCCATCATCATTGCTGCCATCAAACAAGAGGAAGATGAATCAGACTATAGAGATGATCTACCTCTAATCAGTCTTCAACCTTGAGGAGGCTATAGGACGACCTACCAATCACCAGACCTCATACCTGGAGGAGGCTATAGGACGGCCTACCAATCACCAGACCTCAAACCTGGGAGGAGGCTAGAAGATGATCTACCAAATCAGCAGACCTCGTACCTGGAGGCTAGAAGATGGCCTACCAATCACCAGACCGCGTACCTGAAGGAGGCTAGAAGATGGCCTACCAATCACCAGACCTCGTACCTGAATGAGGCTAGAAGATGGCCTACCAATCACCAGACCTCAAACCTGAATGAGGCTAGAAGATGATCTTCCAATCAGCAGACCTCAAACCTGGGAGGAGGCTAGAAGATGGTCTACCAATCACCAGACCTCGCACCTGGGGGAGGCTAGAAGATGATCTACCAATCATTGCCAGGCAGTGTCATTTTGTGAATCAGTTCATACCTCCACCTATAATAACGAGCCAGATGGGTTTTTGGACAGTATTGTCTCTATGCCATTGTGTACTTGTGCTTTTTGCTGCTTTTGTAACGTCTCTATTGTACACCACTGACATATATGTTGTATTAATTACTACATGTCTCTGTTGAGTAAGATCTTGTCCCGGAATACCAGAGGGTTGAATTCCAGACTCATGCGCTCCCTAATATTTAAATGTCTCAACAAATATAGACCCCACATAGTGTGTCTACAGGAAACCCATTTGTTGGGCTTAAAGGTCATAAATGGCATTGGCTTTAAGTGTTTCCATAGGAGACAATAGCAAACTAGCTATTGCACCCGCCCACTGCTGCTGTCAATCAGCAGTAGAGGACCTGAAGTTCTCCATCAGGTCCTCTTCTAGTGATTGACAGAAGCAGAGGGTGGGTGCAATAGTCAGCTTGGTATTGGATATTGCAAATAGGAAACTAGCTATGCATTCCTAAGCTGTTTTTTTTTTTTCTGACTGACGGCGGCCGGCGGCTCCGATGTCAGAAACAAACAAACAAAAAAAAGTTATAGGACAGATGTAGCACAGAATCAAGCAACCATCAGAGTACCTGGTGGGAACCTACCCTCTGCTATGCCCACCCACATGGGGAGATAAAGATGCAGGAATCCCATGCTGTATTCCAGGAGCTCCGACAGCAGTTCCTGTATGAATGGAATCTAAAGAAAGTTACATTCTCCATTCATAATATACAATGGCCAGCAAAAGAATTCCCCTCCTTGGCTTTTTTTTCTATTTTGCTGCATTACCACCTGGAATTAAAATGGATTGGGGGGGTTGTAGAATTTGATTTACACAACACGTCTACCACTTTTGAAGTTGTAAAATATTTGTCATTGTGACAAAGAAATAAGATGGAAAAAAAATTATACATAAAACGCGAGCGTTGCATAACTCTTCACCCCCTCTTCCCAAAGTCAAAACTTTGAAGAGCCAATTACAGCTACAAGTCTTTTGGGGTCTGTCTCTAGAAGCTTGGCACATCTAGCCACTAGGATTGTTGCCCATTCTTTAAGTTGGGTGCATTTTGCTGGTGTACTGCAATCTTTAAAGCCGACATTTCCCCTTATCTATAAAACAACACACACCCAGTGATGACAAATCTACAATCACAGACTTCTAGATCTGTACTCTTTGTATTCCTTATTTCTCTTTTCTTCGCCAGTCTTCTGACAGCGGCCATGTTTAATAAGGGCAGATTACTAGCTCTCCCTTTACTTCCTGGGACATGTGACCATGCATATCATCTCAGGGAGGAAAATGCAGTTCTCTGAGATCTCCCGAGATTACACATGAGATTTCCCAGCCAAACTGAATGCTCTGCAAGTGTAAGTATTTCACAATCACCATATCACCACATGTCACCATACATAGAGGGGTGCATTGGTAGAATTTGATGTTTTGAGTGTATAAGGTCCACTTTAATTCATGTCACAGATTCTCAATTGGAGGTCTGGGCTCTGACTAGGCCATTCCAAGACATTTCAAAACTTCCCCTTAAACCACTCGAGTGTTGCTTTAGCAGTAGGCTCGGGGTCATTGTTCTGCTGAAAGGGGAACGTCCATCCCAGTCTCAAATCTCTGGCAGACTGAAAGAGGTTTCCCTCAAGAATTTCCCTGAATTTAGCACCATCCATCAATCCTTAAATTCTGACCAGTTTGCCAGTCCCTGCCAATGAAAAACTTTCCCACAGCATGATGCTGCCACCATGCTTCACTGTGGGGATGGTGTTCTCCAGGTTTGCATCAGACATAGCATTTTTCTTGAAGGCCAAAATTTAGTCTTCTCTGAGCAGAGTACCATCTTCTATATGTTTGGGGAGCCTTTTGGAGAGGATTGGGGGGGTTGTAGAATTTGATTTACACAACACGTCTACCACTTTTGAAGTTGTAAAATATTTGTCATTGTGACAAAGAAATAAGATGGAAAAAAAATTATACATAAAACGCGAGCGTTGCATAACTCTTCACCCCCTCTTCCCAAAGTCAAAACTTTGAAGAGCCAATTACAGCTACAAGTCTTTTGGGGTCTGTCTCTAGAAGCTTGGCACATCTAGCCACTAGGATTGTTGCCCATTCTTTAAGTTGGGTGCATTTTGCTGGTGTACTGCAATCTTTAAAGCCGACATTTCCCCTTATCTATAAAACAACACACACCCAGTGATGACAAATCTACAATCACAGACTTCTAGATCTGTACTCTTTGTATTCCTTATTTCTCTTTTCTTCGCCAGTCTTCTGACAGCGGCCATGTTTAATAAGGGCAGATTACTAGCTCTCCCTTTACTTCCTGGGACATGTGACCATGCATATCATCTCAGGGAGGAAAATGCAGTTCTCTGAGATCTCCCGAGATTACACATGAGATTTCCCAGCCAAACTGAATGCTCTGCAAGTGTAAGTATTTCACAATCACCATATCACCACATGTCACCATACATAGAGGGGTGCATTGGTAGAATTTGATGTTTTGAGTGTATAAGGTCCACTTTAATTCATGTCACAGATTCTCAATTGGAGGTCTGGGCTCTGACTAGGCCATTCCAAGACATTTCAAAACTTCCCCTTAAACCACTCGAGTGTTGCTTTAGCAGTAGGCTCGGGGTCATTGTTCTGCTGAAAGGGGAACGTCCATCCCAGTCTCAAATCTCTGGCAGACTGAAAGAGGTTTCCCTCAAGAATTTCCCTGAATTTAGCACCATCCATCAATCCTTAAATTCTGACCAGTTTGCCAGTCCCTGCCAATGAAAAACTTTCCCACAGCATGATGCTGCCACCATGCTTCACTGTGGGGATGGTGTTCTCCAGGTTTGCATCAGACATAGCATTTTTCTTGAAGGCCAAAATTTAGTCTTCTCTGAGCAGAGTACCATCTTCTATATGTTTGGGGAGCCTTTTGGAGAACAGCAAACATGTTTTCTTATTTTTTTTCTGCAAGTAATGGTTTTTGTATGGCTACTCTTACATGAAGGCAGCTCTGTGGAATGTGCGGCTGAAAGTGGTCCTACGGACAGATACTCCAATCCCCGCTGTGGAGCTATGCAGCTCCCTCAGGGTTATCTTTGTTGCCTCTCTGATTAATGCCCTCCTTGCCTGGTCCGTGACTTTTGTTGGGAGTTACCCTTTCTTGGCAAGTTTGTTGTGGTGCTCCGTGGGATGTTCAACGTTTCGGATATTAAATTTATTTTTGTAACCCAACTATGATCTGTACTTCTCCACAATTTTGACCCCTGTCAGAGCTATTGGACCAAAAGGAATCGATTTCATAGGCCTAAACATGTCATTTTACAGACGTGTCTATGGGCATACTAGTAGCCATTTTGTCTATGTGCTATAAGGTGAAAATAAGTTCATTCTTCTCTTGTACAGAGACCTTCAAAGAGAGATTAGGAATGTTAATATAAACATTCTTCAGATCGTAAATGGTGAGGTCTCAGACGCAAATCAGTTTAGGATAGTACCTAGAGCTGCAGCTAACGATTATTTTCAAAATCGATTAGTTAGCCGATTATTAGGTTCGATTAATCTGTTAAATCGGGATAAACAATAAAATAAAGTTTAAAAAATGGCTCCAGTGATAGGACTACTAGTTTGTATTGAGGTTGTAGTCCATCACAGGAGCAAGCTAGGAGCAGTGGAAGTAAAAAAGAAAAACGATAGAGTGGTGTGCAATATAGTGAAATGGAAAGTGTAAAATTATATAGCAAAGAACGAGAATGGCACTGGCTATAGAGGACTATAGAGGACTACAAAACCCAGCAAAAGCACATTATACAGCGCAATGCAGAATACCGCATACAACAAATCGCAGCAATAGTACATAATAGCTGGCAATATTCTGCATTGCGCTGTATAATGTACTATTGCTAGGTTTTGTAGTCCTCTATAGCTGGTGGTATTTAGCATTGTACCACTTTATAATCTATTATTGCTGGGATTTGTTGTAGTCCTCTATAGCTAGTGGTATTCTGCAAATTAGTATTCATTGTGGTGATAATATTAGTAACAATGTTATTATATTATTATATTATATGTAGCATCTATCTGCCTACTTAAGTGACTGATTTTAAGTAGAATTTTATACATGTACTTTTATATATCCAAACTATATTCATCATATATATTGTTTGAGTGTACCCATTGAAATATATTGCTGTTTATTACTAATAACGGGGTTTTTATATTTAAGTGCATAGAATTAGGTGTTGTAAAGCGCTGTGCAAACTATTGGCGCTATATAAATCCTGTATAATAATATGCCAAGGTGTATTCTTTTCTTATATGTATGAAAAACGTTTGGGTCTAATTTTAAACCAATGTGTCCTGTGACTCATTACCTAAATTTCAAGGAATTTAAGGAGGATTGCTAATGGCTTTAGAGTAGATCTTTGGTGGGCTATAAATTGAAGAGCAGACCAAAGTCTGGCATGGTGTGATTAAGGATTGTCAAAAGTTTATATTCATGGTTTTGTCCAAGGTCTGAGGTTAAAGGTTATATCACTGCCTTATCTTTAAAAATTAGTGAAATTAAAAAAATGCTCCCAATTTTTACATAGAACAATAGTGCCCCCTGATGGTGATTGTAAGGGAAAAGTCCATAACCTTATAGGGCATTTGACGTCATGTTTCACGTCAGTAATCACGTGATAGATCAAACCAAGCCCACACCTCAGGGGGGGGATAAAGAGAGGAGACCAGGAGCCCAAAGGGGAGAATTCCATCAAGAGAGAGAGTCGAACAAGACAAGGCAGTAAGCAAATACATTCCAGAGGGTATAGGTCAGAAGCTGAGGACGGCTGTCCCAGGAAACTGAATCAAAGAGAACCTGACTATCCCTGGTGGCCGAGCGTTGACTGCTGACTTCTTCCAAAACAACTAAATGTATATTGCTGGTAAAGTTTAGGCAATTCAGTAGCCACATATATATATATATTGGGGTAAACCATTAAGTTCTTGTAGGATCTAGATTGATCTGAGATAATTTTTAACTGCAGTAAAGATTGTGTCTTTCAATCAGGGGAGATTATTATATACTTTTGTTTTATACATTTGTATAATCTCCAGGAAACTGATTTTAGTTTCTAGTCAAATTGAATTAAACTAGTGGTAATTTTTCTCTACTTTGACTGGTCTGGGATTATTGCCAGCCCGGTGCATGATGGGATAAATATGGCCCCTGCGCTGTTAGGGTTGGTGTATATCTGAGCTGAGAGAAGTCACATGTCAGCTCTGAGCCTTTTGTTTTCTTATTCTGTGTGATACGAGAAGACGCCCATTACAGTTATAAAGTCGTGTTACCTTGGTTACATTTATCTGTTGAATTAATATCCAGTGGTTACATTTTTATGCATTACCTATGTTATCCAATTGATTGATATTATCTGAGCCATATTCTTTGTTTGTCACCAATTATATTTGTATTATTAATTTTGCACTGATTTTTGATAAATAAATATCTATATTTTGTATACTTTTGTATTCCTCTTGTCTTCGAAGTCAGCGCAAATGAAAGAACTCGCGTAAATTTAGATTTGTGGAAATACATTGGGAATCTCCTTAACCATAGATTTTTAATTGTTTCCATAAATAGAACTGTATATCAGAGCAGTATAAACGTTCTGACACCCCGACCTATTTAGGGAGCTCCTTGGTCTTCATGATGGCGCTAGCTTGGTGGTGCCCTTTGCTTCAGGCATTTCACAAGGGGTGTATATAAACTAAGTTCATGTGACACTTAAGATTGCACACAGGTGGTCTTCAATTATGTGACTTCTGAAGGTAATTGGTTGCACCAGATCTTATGTACAAGCTTCGTAGGAAAGGAGGTGAATCTCTCTCTCTACACGCACGCCCCACTTTCCCATTTTGTATAATTTTGTTTCAACTTTTCTTGATTTCACTTCATTTTGGACTATTTTGTATATTATATTAAATTTTAAAAAATCCATTTAAATTCCAGCTGGTAATACAATAAAATAGGACAATGCCAGCCCTAACCCTAAGGGGGTGAATACTTTTGCAAGCCACTGTAGTCCAACATTACAACCACAGTAATGATATCCTGCTCTCCAACTCAGGAGTAAGCTCCACTGTGGGGAAAATGTTAAAGAAAGGCTGCTGGGTGGAGTTGACTTAAAGCACACAATTTAGTGTATGCTCTGCTCCTTTTACTAAAAAAAAACCAGTATGTTTGTACTTGCCGTAAAATCCCTTTCACTGCATTCATTGAAGGACACAGCAGAGTTCTTGAATCTCTGACCCTTGGGTGATCGTACCACCTTCAGGAGTAGGACACTTAGCAAAAAAAACAAATGCACAGCCCAGAGGAGTGCGTGCTGTGCCCTCCAATGATTGCAGAGAAATGGATTTTATGGGAAGAAGTGCAAAAACCATCTCTTTAGTTTACTCAAGAACACAGTAGAGATCATGAATCCTCTGGGATGTCCGAAAGCAGTGTCTATCGAAGGGTTGTAAAAGCTAAACCCTGTTTAAAATTAACTCCATTACAAAAACTAGAGGCCACCACCTAAAATTGGTGGAAAAAAAATTCCAGCAGAGGGGCGAAGGGGGTTCTTTACAGTTAGAGCGGGTAGGGTCTGGAACTCACTGCCACAGGCGGCGATCTCAGCAAAGAATGTGGAATTGTTCAAGAAACTTTTGGACAATTTCTTAAGGGACCGTAACATACAGGGGGTACGGGTAACATACAGGGGGTACGGGTAACATACAGGGGGTACGGGGAACATACAGGGGGTACGGGTAACATACAGGGGGTACGGGTAACATACAGATAACATACAGGGGTACAGGTAATATACAGGAGTACGGGTAACATACAGGGGGTACGGGTAACATACAGGGGTACAGGTAATATACAGGGGTACAGGTACTCCTAGAATGAGATCCTAATAGGTTGGACTTGATGGACTAATGTCTTTATTCAACCTCAAATACTATGTAACTATGTAAACAGCACACTGCTGCCTGTAGGATTTGAGTGCATAGAACAGGACACAGAACCTCTCATATCAGATGTCCCCCCTGAATGAGTAACATACAAGGGCCAGTTCCATACGGGGAAAAAATAAAAATAAACCCTGGGGCCCCGAGGCCTCCTCTAGGGAGCTCAGAGACAGGCCATCAAACTAAAGATAGCAGAGGCTCTGAGGTAAACCCTCGCTATATGTGCCTAGGCAGTGAAGAGAAATCGAAATCTAATGCATTGGAGCTGGACAGAGATAGGAGATCAAGGTCCAAATGGAGGAGAAAACAAAACCCCCTTAGGAAGGAAGCTCTGGGCTTCAACACCCCTTATGCCTGTGTAGGGCCAGCGGGATTCTTAATGAGGCTGTCCAAGACAGATCTGAATAGACCTTGTCACTTAAGGGAATGTGCAGCAATGCTGTTTACATGCCTGCTCTGTAGCCCAACCCTTGTAACCAAAACGTTCTCTGCCTGTCCACTGGTAAAAGATTCATAATGCAGAAGACAGCCACAAACTAGTCTACACTCAAACTGCCCACAAGAGGAGACTAAACTCTAGTGGAATGTGTTGGAACGCCCCCTGGAGAATTCACGTGAAGAGATTGATAGGACAAAGCTACATCTTGTCTAATTCACCTGGCTGAGGTATTTTTGGGACCTGATTCTGGGATTTCCTCCAAAAGGTGAGTGATTTCTAGGGAACACAAGAGACGCCTTCTAACGTCCAGATGGTGGAACTCTTGTTTCTTTTCATTGGATGAAAGAGAAAGGGAAGGTGACCTCCTGGGTTCTACGGCGGTGGGAAGGTGCTTTAGGCAAAATGCTGGTTCTGATGTTAAGGTTATTCTCTCCAGGAAAATATGAAAGTCAGGTTCTGGCATGGAAAGTCCGGATTTCACTAACCCTTCTGGCTGACGTGACAGAATTTTGGCCAAACACTATTCAATGGATTAAAAAGGAGGTGGTAAAAAGACTTGCAGAGCCGTACAGAGGTCTCATGAGGGGAATTTCCCAACAGGGGGAAAGCTGCCTCTGGAAATAGAGCAGAAATCTCTTAAAAGGTTATGAAACCCTCTGTTGTTTTTGCATATATATGAGGCTAGCAAGCAGGAGATATATATATATTAGGGCTGGTAATGATTAAAAATTTTGTGTTCGATTAATCGAAATTTTTTTTAATCGATTAATTATACGCCATTATTATACAGCCAAGGGAACTGTATAACTGGAAGACAAAAAGAAAGTATGTCCTTGTTTCTGTCCTTATGTCCTTGTAATCAGCATGTCCCTATCAGAGCGTCCTTGTATTCATGTATGTATGTCCTTATTCCCGGCAGGGTGTTCTTGTGTTATAGAATGGAGGACATGCCCCTGATAAGCCTCCAGTAACATGGACAATGAGGAGCAATACAGTAAAGCACTTCTAGTTACCTGATCTCCGCTCCCCAAGCGCCGGCACTATCATCTCTCCATAGGTCTATGGAAGCTGCATTAGATGTTATGACTTCAGCGGTCAGGAGCCAAGGGGGGAGAAGAGTCCGCCTTTCGCCCCCTACACTCCACTGACACTCCGCCCCCTACACTCCACTGACACCACCCTCCTAAAACTCACTAAATAACCTAATAACCGCTAAAAACAACAACGGCCACTACTCCTTACTCTGCTATTAGACCTTTCTGCTGCTTTTGACACTGTTGACCGCCCGCTCCTCCTCAAAAAACTCCGGTCACTTGGCCTACAAGACTCGGCTCTCTCATGGTTCTCCTCCTACCTATC
The DNA here is from genome assembly GCF_000935625.1 of Nanorana parkeri. Lineage (NCBI taxonomy): Eukaryota > Metazoa > Chordata > Amphibia > Anura > Dicroglossidae > Nanorana > Nanorana parkeri. Next base: position 23,923 of record NW_017310121.1, read on the forward strand.
TAAGCTCCTCCTTTAGCGTCACCTACAAATCTAACTCCTCCTCTTCCTATTTCTGTAGGGTTCCCCCAAGGCTCTGTCCTTGGACCCCTTCTCTTCTCCATCTACACCTCCTCCCTTGGTCAGTTAATAACCTCACATGGCTTCCAATACCATCTCTATGCCGATGACACTCAAATCTAAGCCCAAAGGATAAAGTTCAAAATATTAACAACCGCGTACAAAGTCATCCACAACTCCGCCCCCGGCTACATCTCAAACCGTGTCTCAAAGTATCACCCTAATCGTCCTCTCTTCAAATGACCTTCTACTTTCCAGCTCCGTCATCAACTCCTCCCATGCTCGCCTCCAGAACTTCACTAGAGCCTCTCCCATCCTATGGAACTCTCTACCCCAACCTGTCCATCTATCTCCCACTCTGACTGCCTTTAGGCGATCCCTTAAGACTCATCTCTTCAGGGAAGCCGATCCCACCTCAACCATTCATCCCCACACAGCTCCCTCCTCATGTATCACTGGCCCCTCCTTTTTATATTGTAACCCCTCAGGGGCAGGGCCCTCCTTACCATCTTGTGTTGAATTGTATTGTATCGTATCTGTAATGTCTCCCTTATATTGTAAAGCGCTGAGTAAACTGTTGGCGTTATATAAATCCTATATAATAATAATAAAATGCAAAAAGTGTTTAAAAAAAAAAACGCTTTAAAAGGAGGTCAATACTCACCTGCGTTTTCCCCGCGCGCTCCCACCTAAAATGTGAAAAGTCTCAGGTGGCCGCAAAGCATCTTGGGGCGGGCGCCGGTGCAGTTCACATTTTCAGCCGGGAGACGAGACACAAGGTAAGTCTACGGAGCGGCGTGCACCCGCATGCAGACACCGCGGGACAGGAAGTGCCAGCAAGGACAGAGGAGTCGGATCGGAGACCCGCCGCACCGCTGGAGGGACAGATGAAAACATCAGGAAAGAAGATCGGATTCCACGTCCAAAAGGAGGGAAGGACTGGTATGTGAACCTTCGAGGTGCTACAGGACAGACACCTGCCTGCCCCTTCCTGGAGGATGAGGAGCACTGTAGGGAGAATCCCATTTCCAGGTTGAACTAGTAATATAATATAGAGGTTTTAGGCCTCAAGGAAAATACTGGCGTCCTGGCCGGGATTGTGAACACAAGGTCCTGGAAAGAATCTTCAGCAATTACCGTCATAGACACAGGAATCAGGGACACCAAGCCCACTACTGCTACAAGTATGACTTGCAGTCCCCATACTGGATGCCCGGTCCCCGTTGTCACCCAGGATTGGAAAAATGTTAGTAGTCAGAGAATGATAGACCGGGAGTAACAATAGAAGAAGCAAAAGCTGAAATGGTCTCACAAAGTCTGTATCCTATGTACAAGACCCTCCATCATATAGAGCCAACGTCTGCAGCGGAGAGACTTCAGAGATGCTTTCCATGCCAACAGATTGCCTAGAGATCCCTGAAGCAGCAAACACGGAGCCTGAGGGGGGGGGAGAGATGTCTGCACAGCTAGAGGTGTATACGCAATACAGATTAGGCCTGAAAGGGCAGACACAGTAGCCCCCCGGCAGCACATTGAAGTAACTCTGTAGCCCCACTAACCCTTCTAGCTGTAACCAGGAAACCCACTAACCCTTCTAGCTGTAACCAGGGACCCCACTAACCCTTCTAGCTGTAACCAGGAACCCCACTAACCCTTCTAGCTGTAACCAGGAACCCCACTAACCCTTCTAGTTGTAACCAGGAACCCCACTATCCCTTCTAGCTGTAACCAGGAACCCCACTACCCCTGCTAGCTGTAACCAGGAACCCCACTAACCCTTCTAGCTGTAACCAGGGACCCCACTAACCCTTCTAGCTGTAACCAGGGACCCCACTAACCCTTCCAGCTGTAACCAGGGGCCCCACTAACCCTTCTAGCTTTAACCAGGGGCCCCAGTAAGGACGTCTTAATAGTCTAAATTTCTCTGAACAATCCTCCAAAGGTTTGAAAGGATGCAAGAGGAAGGCTTTTACCACAATAGACAAATCCCAAGTGGGAAACCCTTTAATGCTGGGGGGGACAGCATCAGCCCTAACCCTCCTCCTCCTCTATACATATACCATACACCCCCCCCCTCCTCCTCTATACATATACCATACACCCCCCCTCCTCCTCTATACATATACCATACACCCCCACTCCTCCTCTATACATATACCATACACCCCCCTCCTCCTCCTCCTCTATACATATACCATACACCCCCCTCCTCCTCTATACATATACCATACATCCCTTCTCCTCTTCCTCACCTCCCGGCGGTCAATCCTCCTCCTCTCGGCACGGAGATATTGTTTTGGACTCGCTCGGGTATTTCCTACGCTCCGCACGTCACTTCCGTCACTCCCGTTATAAACACCGATATCTGTCGGGGCACGTACATACGTCCTGACGTCACCAGATCTTACACGCCTATCTCCAGATAACAGCGTGATTGGCCGACAGTTTAAAAGAGGGAGGAGCAACAAATCCGAGCGTAAGACATCTTCCTGCCCTCTGGACTCTTGTGAGTGGGCGGGGCTATGACGTGTTATCAGTAGGATCCCAGGGGCGGGGTTTCTTCGGTCAAAGTGACAGTAAAGTGTCTTGGAGGTAAACATGAAGAACAGGCGGTGAGTCTCTTCTGTCAGAGCTGCCTGTCAGCGGCACCCCCATGATCCAGTGAGCACACACGTTACATGGAGAACCGGGAGGGGGATGGATTTCAAGGGGCGTCACACACATTGGGGTACATATAATATGATGTGCCCCTCCCTCCATATAATATAACTGGCCCCCCCCTCCAAATAATATGACTGGCACCTCCTCCATATAATATGACTGGCCCCTCCCTCCATATAATATGACTGGCCCTTCCCTCCATATAATATGACAGGCCCCTCCTCCATATAATATGACAGGCCCCTCCTCCATATAATATGACAGGCCCCTCCTCCATATAATATGACTGACCCCTCACTCCATATATGACTGGCCCCCTTCTCCATATAATATGACTGGCCCCTCCTCCATATAATATGACTGGCCCCTCCCTCCATATAATATGATGTGCCCCTCCCTCCATATAATATGACAGGCCCCTCACTCAATATAATATGACAGGCCCCTCCCTCCATTTAATATAACTGGCCCCTCTCTCCATATAATATGACTGGCCCCCTTCTCCATATAATATGACTGGCCCCTCCTCCATATAATATGACTGGCCCCTCCCTCCATATAATATGACAGGCCCCTCACTCAATATAATATGACAGGCCCCCTTCTCCATATAATATGACTGGCCCTCCCTCCATATAATATGACTGGCCCCTCCCTCCGTCCTCAGTCAATCATCAGTGCAGAGGGCTTTGGCAAGGGTAATAATGACCTCGGAGTCACATTATTGACCCCCTTTAATATCTGGAATTGGGGAGCGATGTTGTAGAATTAATGACACCACAAAACCATTCACATCAAGCATGGGCGGGTCCTGCAGGTCACATGACTTCCCCGGGGCCAACCATGATTGTGATGAACTCTGAGCGCAGGGAGAGAGCACTCATAGGCGACTCACACGGGACCCGGCATGCAGGGTGTTTATTGGGGAATTCCAGTACTCAGGAGGAGGAGCAAGCTACAGGTGTGGTACAGACCGGGAGAATCAACACACAATACCACCTGAGACCCCGCACAGCCCACCCGAGACCCCACACAGCCCACATGAGACCCCGCACAGCCCACATGAGACCCTGCACAGCCCACCAGAGACCACGCACAACCCACCAGAGACCCCGCACAGCCCACCTGAGACCCCACACAGCCCACCTGAGACCCCACAGAGCCCATCCGAGACCCCACACAGCCCACATGAGACCCCGCACAGCCCACCAGAGACCCCGCACAGCCCACCAGAGAGCCCACCTGAGACCCCACACAGCCCGCCTGAGACCCCACAGAGCCCACCTGAGACCCTGCACAGCCCACTTGAGACCCCAGCCCACCTGAGACCCCAAAGAGCCCACCTGAGACCCCGCACAGCCCACCTGAGACCCCAGCCCACCTGAGACCCCCACAGAGCCCACCTGAGACCCCACACAGCCCACCTGAGACCCTGCACAGCCCACCTGAGACCCCACAGAGCCCACCTGAGACCCCACACAGCCCAACTGAGGCCCCGCACAGCCCAGACCTTTCAGAGCCCAACTGAGACCCCACAAAGCCCACATGAGAACCCGCACAGCACAACTGTGAGTGACCCTGCAAAGCCCACCTGAGACCCCGTACAGCCCACCAGAGACCCCGCACAGCCCACCTGAGACGCCGCAGAGCCCACTTGAGACCCTGCACAAACCAGTGACCCTGCATAGCCCACCTGAGACCCCGCACAGCCCACCTGAGACCCCGCACACAGCCCACCTGAGACTCCGCACAGCCCACCATAGATCCCGCACAGCCCACCTGAGACCTCGTAAAGCCCACCTGAGACCCCCGTAAAGCCCACCTGAGACCCCGCACAGCCCACCATAGACCCTTCAGGGCCCACCTGAAACCCCACACAGCCCACCTGAGAGTGACCCTGCAGAGCCCACCTGAGACCCTGCACAGCCCACCTTAGACTCCACAAAGCCCACCTGAGACCCAGCACAGCCCGCCATAGACCTTTCAGGGCCCACCTGAAACCCCACACAGCCCACCTGAGAGTGACCCTGCAGAGCCCACCTGAGACCCTGCACAGCCCACCTTAGACTCCACAAAGCCCACCTGAGACCCAGCACAGCCCACATGAGAACCCACACAGCCCAACTGAGAGTGACCCTGCAAAGCCCATCTGAGACCCCGTACAGCCCACCAGAGACCCTGCACAGCCCACCTGAGACCCCGCAGAGCCCACTTGAGACCCTGCTCAAACCAGAGACCCTGCATAGCCCACCTAAGACCCCAATAAGCCCACCTAAGAGTGACCCTGCAGAGCCAACCATAGAATCCTGTACAGCACACCTGAGACACAGCACAGCCCACCATATACCACGCACAGCCCACCTGAGACCCTACACATACCAGAGACCCCGCAAAGCCCACCTGAGAGTGACTCTGTGTAGCCCACCAGAGACCCCGCAAAGCCCACCTGAGACTTCCTATGGCAGGCCCCCCTCTGCCCCTGGCTCCTTATCGACCGCGTGGGTCGCATTGGCAGTAGTTACGCCACTGGTAGCAATTATTAGGTCCAGGGTCACAGGGCACTCCAGGCACTACAAGGGGTCAGCAGCAAGGACACTCTCCCGGGCAGGGGGTATAAGTGACAGACCGGGCTTGTAGGAAATGGACAGAATGAGAGTAGCTCTGCCCCGAGGAGGACCACCAGTGCTGGACCCAGGAGGAAGTTGTAGACAGTGATAGATGTGGAAGAGGGTAAATAGATCTTGGCAATACTGGATGGTGGGACCCATAGGGACCTTCAACTTTCAGATGATCTTGCCACAGGAGGGTGGTATGAACAGGAAGTAATACAAGATTGTAAAAGAACAAGATTGTAAAGTGTACAACAAGCTAACCCTAACCCTGTGGTTGGTAAGGGATAGGGTGAGATTTTTGGTTAGGGGTTAGCTTAGGCTTTGTTTGGGGTTAGTTAGGGTTAGGCATTGGGGTTAGGGATAGCAAATGAGGATTAACAAGGGTTTGGGGTGGGGGTTAGGGTTCGACTTTAGTGTTAGGGCTAGGGTATGTGAGGGCAAGCAAGGGTTTGCGGACTAGCGATGGTTAGGGGGGGAGTTACCATTAAAGGTTTATGGTTTGAGTTAAGGTTGAGGGTTAGGGTTAGCGAGAGGGTTTAGATTAGGGTTCATGGCTAGGGTGCGGGTTAGGGATAGGTTTTGGAGACAGTGAGTGTTTGGGTGAGGGTTAGGATCAAGGTTAGGTTTGATGGTTGGGGGTAAGGGAGAGGGTAGGGTTTGTCTTATGATTAAGGGTTGGGATAAAGTTATGTTAGGGTTAAGTTAAGGTTTGGGTTAGAGTTAGGGTCTGGATTAGGGCTAGCGATGGTTAGGGTACTCTAACCCTAATCCGGTATGGTGAGATTTTGAGTCAGGGGTTAGCTTATTCTTAGGTTAGGGTTAAGTTTACAGAGAGGGTTAGGGTTAAGGGTACAGGTTAGGATTGGGGATTAGGGTTAGGGCTTAGGGGTTAGGGTTAGGGTTAGGGGTTAGGGTTAGGGTAGGGGTTAGGGTTAGGGGTTAGGGTTAGGGTTGGGGTTGGGGTTGGGGTTAGGGGTTAGGGTTTGGGTTAAGGTTAGGGTTAGGGTTAGGATTAGGGTTAGCAAAGGGTTAGGGTTAGGGGTTAGGGGTTAGGGTTAGGGTTTGGGTTAGGGTTAGGGCTAGGGTTAGGGTTAGGGCTAGGGCTAGGGTTAGGGTTAGGGTTGGGGTCAGGGTTAGGGTTAGGGTTAGGATTAGGGTTAGCAAAGGGTTAGGGTTTAGGGGTTAGGGTTAGGGTTAGGGTTAGGGTTAGGGGTTGGGGTTGGGGTTGGGGTTAGGGTTAGGGTTAGGGTTAGGGTTAGGGTTACGGTTAGGGTTAGGGTTAGGGTTAATAGGGGTGAGGGGTTAGGGTTAGGGTTAGGGTTAGGGGTTAGGGTTAGGGTTAGGGTTAGGGTTAGGGTTAGGGCTAGGGCTAGGGTTAGGGCTAGGGTTAGGGCTAGGGCTAGGGCTAGGGCTAGGGCTAGGGTTAGGGCTAGGGCTAGGGTTAGGGCTAGGGTTAGGGTTAGGGTTAGGG
>NW_017310122.1:0-10066 GCF_000935625.1 Nanorana parkeri
AAGTCAATTCGTTTCGGGATTTCGTTGCAGCAAAGTGACATTAGAGAAAATATTTTTCTGTCTTGTTTTTCCCTACAGTCTGCAGAAGAGGGGGGGGAAAAAAGCGTGAGGTTCCCCCCCAATTCATACCAGACCCTTCAGATCTGGTAGGAATGTTAGGAGGGACCCAACAACAAACACCCCCCCCCACCCCCACCCCCAAAATGCGTTGAGTGCGTGGAGTTCCCCCCAAAATCCATACCAGGCCCTTTAGGTCTGGTAGGAATTTCAAGGGGGAATCCTAGTCCCCCAAAAAAGGGGGGAAACTTGGGGTCCCCCTTAACATTCCTACTGGACCCTTGATCCGAGCACAGGCCCGACAGGGCAGGAAAGGGGCTGGGCGATCGAGTGCCCCCCCCTCCCTGCGCCTTATCAGGCCACGTGCCCTTGGCATTGGGAGGGTGTCTCCATGCAGATGGGGACAAGGGCCTCTTCCCCACAACCCTGACCCGGTGGTTGTGAAGGTCTGTGGGCGGGGGCTTATTTGCATCGGGGTACCCCTTTACTTAAGGGGGCACCCAGATGGCGCCCCCCCCCATTGTGAATGAGTAAGGCGTACTTGTACCCCTACCCATTCACTAAAGGGTTAAAATTCAATGTAAATAAACAAACCACACTTTTAGTGAAAATCCTTTAATTGAGAGAGTGAGAATGGCAGACCGGAATCCAGATATTAGGAAGGCCTATTTCAGAACATAGTTCAGTTAGCTATTTGACTGGATCAGAGGTGAAACGGGTCTTGTAGAGGTTAACCTAAGGCTATCCTAGGCACCAAGTAACCCATAAACTTAGCTGGGAACTTTTGTAACCAAATGATTCTGAGATTCTCCAGAATGCGTAGAGCCATTGTGCATTACCTGCTGAATTACGTTAGGGATGCAGCCAAGATATCTTAATTTTTTAGGGATGATTTTAAAATCTCAGGCCTGTGGCTCCCTCTTCCTTTATGGTGCCAGCTCTCTTCTTTGGCCCAATGTATGACTGGGAACAGGAACAATACTGTTATTAGTCCAACCAATGACTAATCAGCCAAAGCCAAACACATCATTTTCTTTTTTTATGTTTCTGCAATTTGTTTTTTTTCTTTTGACTTGTTCCAAGTGTTTTTATTCTTTTCTTTTGGGGGGTATTTTGCTTGGTAGAACATAGTATTTGAGGGAGTGAGGTGAACACCAAGTCATGCGGGTTGGAAAAACCATCAAAAGCAACACTTTTTCTTAATATTCTAACTCCAATTTGTCGAGTTAGTGATGTATCCCTTCCTGAGACCTCTATGCCTGGCCTGTAAAAGGATATGCAATAACCGCGGACAAATTTCATCAGATAGCTGAACGCACCAAATACCTGTTCATCCACGAAGATCTTTATTTAATGCAGCAGGTTACTGACAAACAACAGAATGTAGCAGATGGTTGAAAATACGTTATTTGCAGGTCAAAAAAGGGTAATGCCTTCCTTCTGAGTGAACATGTGGCCAAGAGGACATATGGCCAGCATTGACTTATATGGAGAGGAAAGAGGAAATACATCATAAAAAGGGAGGGAGCACAGAAAAAGGAGGTGCATTAATAAAATGACCACAAGATGGCATTATATGAACCAACTTTACAGGGTTATTCACAAAAGGGTGAAGAGTGTGGAGAAGGCAGGAGAAGTGAACCATCTAGGCCAAAATAGCTGATTTGGAAAAATTCTCCAATTCTGCTCACTTTCCAGTTCAGCTGTGTTGTTCTAGATTGTTCACTTCTCCTCCCTTCTCCAAACTCTTTACCCTTTTGTGAATAACCCCCATAATATATGATAGCATATGGAATATTAACCATATGAATATTCAATTCACAATAATTTCAATATTAACCATGACTATGCATTCTATTACATTTTCATCCAATAGCCGTGACAGCACACTTGAAGTTAAGTAAAGGCCTGTGTTTCAAGAATTGTACTTAGATTGGTTTATTTTCAGGTCTGAGATACCTGTACATCTGTTAAAAGTATCACAAAGACAGGGGGAAAAAAGTGAGGTAAGGTAATATTCAAAGGATATTGTCCTCAAATAGGAAACATTGTATTCTCTATCCCCACCATTTATAGGCCTTTAATATCTTTGTGTTGTCATACATATAAAGCAAGGGGAGATGGCGGGCATCCCTGTCATGTACCTCTTCCCATGGTTAAGGAGGGAGGAATGAAATCCACAATATTGGATAGATCCTGTTGGGGTAGAATAAAGGGCCAATTAAGGAAGTGTTCTTTGAATCCCCACATACCTAAGGTGTATATCATGTATGGCCACAAAAGGATGTCAAAAGATTTTTTAAAGAAGAACTCTGGTTCTGTTTAATGGTCCTCCAGGTCCATTCACCTTGAATTACTATGTAATTATGTAAAATCCTGGCCAAAACGGAGAAGGTGTACAGGTAATGAATTGATCATTTTTCCACAGTGATACTTCCTAAAATGGCAAAGGCCTGCAGCTAATAATTAAACGTATGAAGGATCAACCTGTATCTACGCTAACCTTGTCTTCCTCCTTTTTATGTTCTTTCTTTAATGAAAGCCGGCGATGAGGCTGGCATTAAGCCAGGAAGCTATTCTCATTGCCAGTAGCATCAGCAATGTATGTAGCCCCTGGCAATATGAACAGGCGCTAGGCTCCAGTGGAAGGACAGAGGAGGACACACAGGCCACAAGACTTGTAGATGCAATCAGCAGCTGTCGGGCTGATTCACATCAACAAAGCTAGGGACACTTAACCTGCAAGCAAACTGATCACTGAAGTGATCAGTGAGTTTGCAAAGAGGAAGTGTTAGGGCAACACTCCCTGGTGGTGACAAGGGCTCGCCCGAGGCGTGAAGTCTAAGCACTAGGCAGTTTTCAGCAGAGCTCCTCTTGGTTGGGGATGGGTTTTGCTACATGCTGGTACCAAGTTGCGGTCCTCGGGATCACCCAACAAAGGAATGAGCATGGAATTAGGAGGCTACGATGAAGAGAAAGTACATCTTGGAGAGACTAGAGAATGGTTGGGTTCAGGTAAAGGTTGGAAATGGGCAAGGCAGCAGAATGATCAGGTTGAAGTGGAGATCGTAGGAAGATGGCAGGCAAGAGAGTAGTCAGTCAATCCTGGTCAGCAATGAAGCATGTGTAGCCACTATCACCTTCTGTGATGTGACTACTAGACATTTTGAGATAGCCAGGACTGTTGTCAGCCTGGCTGGAATTATAGTGGCAGTTATCTGGTTAATTCCAGGTGTCTGTCATTGCCTGTACCCCCCTGGGCGGAGTGTGACTCTGTCATATTGTGGGACAGCCAATGAGAGACACTGTAGTGTATGTACAGTACAGCAGCCAATCACTGAGTTTCTCTCAGCCAGTGGTGCATGCTGGGATAGGGTACTTATACTGGAGGGATTTGCCATGTGCTCAGACTAGCCAGGACAGGCCATGGAATAGGGTTGGGTGCTGTTCAGCCTGCCCCCCGGGCTAGGCCTAAGGCCCGGGGGTGATAGGGTTACCACCTTTTCTTCAAGCAAAGCCCAAAAACTCTAGCAACGCGCAAAAAATGTTTGGGGAGAATGAGTTGTGGCTTATTCATATGTAAATATCCCCACCCATACATATGTAAATATCACAGTTGAGACTGTTTTCAGTGGGGGGCCAGTAGCCCCATCTTAATTTTGGTTGCCTCTGTCTGCCAGACATCCAGTGTTAGGGTTTCTGCTGCCATGAAACCCGGACTGTCCGGGTGAATCCTGGACAGGTGGCAACCCTAGGGGGTGGGCATAGGCTGGTGTGAGGGAAATGTTTCCCTGAGGCCTCCAACATGGAGAAGGCCTGTTTTGCTGTTAGAGGAAGAGACCCAGGACCAATGATGTCTCTTGAAGTATCCTGGAACCTGAGGTGTTCAGGAGCATGGCCGGTGTCTTTCCTGTTGAGGATCTGTATCCATCCTGCTCATCTGCTATTTCAGTGGCCATCCGCTGCCTCCCAAATGGATCTACACTGATATGCCAACCAGGTCTGGTGAGTCTGGAGCCTATGTCTGTTACACTCTGGAAGCCTCGAATCCTTATACCCTCTCTCCCCAGAGAAGATGTTCAATAAAAGTTATTCTGCATTACACTACTGGAATACACAAAGAGAGTTCTTTAAAGAGAAAGTGGGGTTTTAAAGGCACCGGATAAATGACAACTCCAAACAAGAAAGATATATAAAAAATATATTTTTATTTTATATAAATCTTAAAAAGAAAGGCTGAAAGCCAGCAATAAAAGTTATTTAGCTAAATAGATAGTCCCTACACAGCTCTTTCCACATAACACAGTACCTCTTCATTTACACGTCAACATGATTCACCCTAAGTTCTTATATACACATGATTTGAGATTACAGTGCCAGTGACCAGATTAACGTACTGACATATAGAGAGGCCCTTGACGATTTTGTTCATAGGGCTAAGAAGTGCAATATTGTTCTTAGGGAGACAGGATGGATCTATAGGCTACGGGCCACACAGCCACCTGGGCTGAATGAAACCCTTAGCTTTAAATCCTTCCTCTAATAACAACTTCCTTCCCTTTAAGCTTTTGTCTTTCTCCCATAAACAACAAACAATGTCCTTAAGGACCTAATAACACTCTATGTCCTCTACGACTACCTTAACAGCGACTTTATACCACCTAAAAATGCCCACCAGGAATTACCACTAACTGAATACACGAAAATAGAAGTGTGGGAAATGTTTCCCCTGGGCCCATTATAATGACCGATTATGTGTAAATATACGCGAATATAACTATAAGGACATAAACATATGAACCATGTGACATACAATCAATGTATTCTGGACAGACCACATCCCTAGATTTGAAAAAACGCCATAGAACCAATGAACTATACTTATCTACACATTTGCATAAAATGGGGTACATGTCTATGTGCCCATGTACATATATGCAACAGACAATATATACGATTGAAGTTTATTGCTTTATACGTTGATAAATGTACTATGAATTTTTGACAGCCTCTGCTTACAAATACTAAAATATTCAAGTGGAAAAATTGGAGTCCTTTTATGCGGTGTTCCCTCGCGATCTGTCGGGCGTCTCCCTACTCCCTCTCCCTGTTCCCACCTTCCCTCTTTTGCCCCTTGTTTCCCTTCCTTTCTCCCTCTCTCCCCCCCCTCCCCTTTTCTTCTCCCCCTCTTCCCTTTCCTCTCCCCCTTTTTTCCCTCCGTGGAAACCCCTCCCAGTGGTTGCCGGGGGCGGTGGGACCCTGGTGTCCCTGAAGAGCATCACTCTGGGCGCTAAGCCATCCCCACTTGGGATGGCCGGCATCATTATGTTGGGAGTCTATATGCCTTAACTGCAGTTATTGTCTAGTTTCTGACCTTTATTGTTTCCTATTTCGCTTTTAGCGTCTATTCCTTCAATTACAGCTGGCCTTCTTTGCGATTTGTGTGGGAAATGTAGTTTCCCTTCCCACTCAGCTGTCAATAGAAAAAAGAGATATACACTATAGCTATTTCCAACTTGTGGGACGGAGTGTAATTGTCCAGCAGGATTGGCTGGGGCCCCACGAACAGCGCGGTGACGTCACAATCACGCCGCCGCGCTTGATGCCGTTATAGCGCCCACGTGAGCCACCGACACCAATATGCGGCCTCGAGGCGGCGTTCTTGGTGGTTGGTGGCGTGGAGGCGTCTGGCAAAATTGTCTCTCCCGCGGTAGGAGCAGAGACGAGACGGCGCTCTAATCTCTTTTTCCTGTGACTAAGTCAGTGAGCGGAACATATCCATCCGAGGTATGCTGATCGATCATAAATAGATAGAAGTGATATCTCCTCTTTCTATCCTCTATGAAAAACATGACCTATATACCTCGGTGATCAAGTGTTATGTCCCTCCTCCCTTTGTCCATCTCTTGTAGACCCTTACTGCGCCGACTGCCTTTCGCCCCCTGCTCGAAATCGGGGTCACTTGACTCTCACCCCTCACTGGCTCACTGGGAAGGACCACATGGGACTTGCCGTCTGGGCGGTTTTCACTTGGGAACACACGCATATACCTGCATGTGCAAAACTAGCAGGTAAGATTTGACCCAATTCACTCCCACTTGGAATAGCAACTACGATAGATATTACATCTAATGTTTTTTCTACACTATGCAGATATCTCCCTTCCACTCCTGAAGAAGCGCAGAGTTGCGTGAAACGTTGAAGCATCTCTTCCCCACCCCTACCCTTCATTAGCAGTTACCATCGACTACGTGATCACTACCTAGGCCCTCGACACCATGACATAGTGGGAAATTGTTCTCATCATTCTGGTCCTACTACTTGATTGAGCTTCACAAGCATTATCACTATTTTGTGATTATATTAATCCAACATACAGTCTATTATGGTAGTCTAATTGGGTGCAGGGCAGGATTATCCAACCTGCTCACCATAGACCATATATTTCCTTTCTATTATAGTATTTTTTATTTATGAATTTTTTGTTATCATTACATAATGAATTAACCTAAGTATATATATGCGTGTAATCTCATGGTGAACTGCATCGTTCTTTGATATAATCATGACCATCTGTAATATGCCTTAATCATGTGTCCCTAACTATGTGATCTCCGACAAATATTGTGAATACCTTGGCATGTCTTCTTAAAGTGGCCACAAGCCGCTTGTGGGTTGGCGTCAGTGTTGAACATATCTGCTCCACCTCCCAACCCCTCAAGCACTACCCATAGAATTAAACACCTATACATAGTGGACACTAGACCAAGCATTACTGTGGATAAAGACATCAAACCCATCACTTGGGATGAGATAGCATGTGGATTCCCAATTGAATCAACACTGGTTTCTATACTTTACTATGCTTGTTTAGATGCTCTTCACCACCAATCAAATCATGTTGTGTTCTTAGGGCCACACTTTGTTCCCAAAGCAGTAATAGCGAAGAACAATATTGCACTTCTTAGCCCTATGAACAAAATCGTCAAGGGCCTCTCTATATGTCAGTACGTTAATCTGGTCACTGGCACTGTAATCTCAAATCATGTGTATATAAGAACTTAGGGTGAATCATGTTGACGTGTAAATGAAGAGGTACTGTGTTATGTGGAAAGAGCTGTGTAGGGACTATCTATTTAGCTAAATAACTTTTATTGCTGGCTTTCAGCCTTTCTTTTTAAGATTTATATAAAATAAAAATATATTTTTTATATATCTTTCTTGTTTGGAGTTGTCATTTATCCGGTGCCTTTAAAACCCCACTTTCTCTTTAAAGAACTCTCTTTGTGTATACCATTACTAGGGGTGTGGCACCCAATATCCAGATCCAGGTCAAAAAACTTTTCTATTCAATTACACTACTGGAGTGGACATCAGTTTATGGGCACCAGAAGAAGGGTGGTTAATGCTAATGGGTGGGCAGCTGAAGATGATACCCTAGACAGACTAGAGATGAACCGGGCATTCAGCGGCTCCTTCGGGGGTGAGTGCTACACATGCAAACAATAATGTGGTAGCTGTTTTTGCACAAAGCAGTGTGGCTGGCAAGAAGACCCAGCACCAGCCACTTCCATGGCTAATGCTTAAAAAAACTGTCAGAGGACGCACCCAGCATTGTTCCGGGGAGTTTTGGAATGCCTAGGAGGAGGCACCATTGCAAGCACCATTAGTGGTACTGGCAGAGATTCTGCGAGTGCCATTGGAAGTTCTGACAGGAATTCTGGAAATGTTGGCAGGGATTCTGTCAACACCATTAGCACTACTGGTAGACCTGGAGGTATTATAACAAGAATGTTAGTGGGGGGACAGCCAAAGTATCCGTTGCCTTTATTGTCAGGGATGTAATGTGGACAGGCCCCAACCATGTGGAAAGAAAACTCTTGTTTAATTATATCTACACATTGAATAATTGAACTCAATATTCACACAATGTATTGTGTGAACATTCTAAAATCTTTTTTTCAATATTTTTACATATTAGAAATATTAAAGGTTTTTTTTTTTTTTCTTGACCCCAGTGCTCTTCCTTAGAATTCATGGAGCTGGGTCAGAGGAATGTTAATTCAGGTTGTCCTGTTATTTACTTACTGCTATTAGATTGATTATGTGAAGCAGGCTGAGCAGACCTAACCTGTATTTTACTAGAAATGCTGGTCAAATTCCAAGTACAGTTATTATCATAGCTTAAGTGGATGGACAGGTTCTGGAACATTGTAGTTCAGTTTTGTGGTAATAGAGACTATAATACTGTACTAAGTCAATATGGACATGAAAAATGATTGTTTAAACAATCAAATTCTTTCAATGGGAGGATTTAGAACTTTGAGATGAAATCACAGATTTTTGTTATGAACACAAGAACAGAAAAGTTTCAGTCTTTGAGGTATTGACTGCACACACACTATTCAAGCAGGGAAGCATGATATGAGTTTAGAGATGATCGATAACCACCATATCATGCAGATAAAAAATACCATTACTGGGTGCAGTAGGTCTTACTCTAGTCCCTATTGAACTGTACAAGGGTTTGGGTGAGGTCCTGGGTTACAACTAGAGATTATATTAGTTTATTTGGCTTCATATTTATTTATGTGACTTCAGTTGGGCTTTAATGTTAAATTATATTTGGTATGTTGAGGTTCAGAGAAAAAGTGATCACCTGCACTCCAGGTTTTCTTCAAAACAAAATCCACGCATGGTGATATGATTTGCATGAATGAATAAAAGGATTTCATTTTGAAGAAAACCTGGAGTGCTGGTGACCATTTTTTCTGTTTTGCAAGTATTTGGCGGCGCCATCCGCGGCCACTTCAGCACCCCCCACATTGTACGGGGCTTCTCGGTCAGGTGTGCGGTGGGACTCTCTATTTGATTGGTAAGGTTAAGGGTTGGGGTTATAGATTATGTTATGGTGTACGTTAAAGATTAGAATTAGGGATTATGCTAAAACTAAATGGAGGTGTATGTGTTTGGTTGGAATTTAGGGGTTATGTGATGTTTTGGGGTTCCTGTATAGGGGTTAGGTTGATGTTATGGGTTAGGTTGCAGTTAAGGGTTATGCTTAGGGGTAAAGCTGTAGTTAAGGCTTAGCGTAGGGGGTTTGGTTTCAGTTACATTATGTTTAAGTTAGTTTGAAGTGTACGGGGTATTCAATAGTTTGGGGCTCAGTATAGGGGTAAGGCTGAAATTAGAGGTTAATTGAGTGGTTAAGTGATAAGCGATTAAGGGTTAGATGTATGGGGTTCAGTTAGGTTATGTGGTCGGGTTAGGGTTTATATTAAGGTTAGTTTGAGGTGTAGGGCTTAGGTGGAGGTTTTTGGGGTTCCATCGTGGTTTAGAATTCCTGACATGTCACAATATGCAGGACATTTTAGCTAGGAAACCTTTTTTTTATGGTGGACTTAAATATAAAGTGAGGAGTAAAGTAATAGTAGGTTTATATCTACAGATCAAACAGAGACGGAAGAAACCGGGACAAAGGGATTTGGGTCCAGAAAAAGGGACTATTCCCCTAAATACGAACATTTGAGAGCTATACATAATCACTACACCACACCTTATGTACAGGATGTTCAATGATTTCCTTTACAATCAATCAATTTAGACGTTTGCGGTACAATGATAATCCAAATCTCTACATAGCGTAAGTCTTCTAAAGTCTAAATTTGGGAAAAAGAACATAACAATACACTTAATAGTAGGGATGCACCGATACCGATACAAGCATCGGTATCGGCCGCGATACCGAGTATTTGCATGAAATAGCAAACATAAATATAACTGCAAATATTGTTTTCATGTTCTGTGCTGCTGTGTGAGCTTTTACATATTTATTTGTGAGTCCTATTCAGAGATCTTTTATTCGTACAGTATATATTAATAGGTCATAATCTAATCTAAATACATATACATTATTTATGCATTTTTTATTTTATATATAGATATATCTATCTAGATATATATGTATATATATACATACATACATACTGTATATATCTATCTCTCTCAT
>NW_017310122.1:13089-13735 GCF_000935625.1 Nanorana parkeri
ATATATATATATAAATTTACATAGATATTATTTTCTTATTTTATATATGCATTCAGTTTAACACAAAAATTTAGACTGGAAAAAACCTCGCCCATTACTATGTTTGTTTTATTACATGCCAATGTCAGCAATGATGGATCAGCATCCCCCGACAGGTGGAGTCCAGGCACCATATATATAGAACAGTCTCCCAGGTCTTTATATCTGTCTCCTACAACCTCATCTACCAAGATGCTTTTTGCTGTTAGTCTCCTCCTTCTGTGTGCCGGAATCTCTGCTTCTGCAGGTAAGACCTCTCACCCTTCTCAGCTATTTCTACCTTTTGGGGTTAGATACCATTTTTTTAATATTTTATAATATAGCAGTCACAGCAGTGGTCTTCACTAAAGCCAAGTAGAATTCAGTATTTGGAAGCTTGGAATAGGCAGATGAGTTTAAGTGATTTCTAATTGGTTGCCTTTGGTTACTGCTCATCACAGCTCTTTGCAATGGTATGAAATACACCTGCAGCATTAATGCAGATATCCCATTTCATGATTCCCTTGAAGGGTAGATTGTTTACAAAAGAGACGTTTCAGTTTTCCAAAAAAGATGGCTATTGATGGCTAATGATTGCTATTTAAAATAGTAAAAAAAAAAAAAAAAA
>NW_017310122.1:13771-30321 GCF_000935625.1 Nanorana parkeri
AAATATGGGTATTTAAAAAAGAAAAAAAAAAAAAAAACCAGGTGATCAGCTTCTATGACACTGGAGGCTGGGTAAGTCTCTTCTGCCATAAAAGCTTCTAGCTGCCATTCAGCAATTTTTGTTTTTCTGTACCCTGAGCTGCGCATGTGTAGCTCAGTGCGCAGACCCAGCGTGGCCGAGATTAGGTCACTACTGAGCACATGCACAACACAACCAATTAAGCAGCCGAAGACTTGAAAACCAAGAAGCAGATCAGGGCAAAGATGGAAGCACCTGCAAGGTGAGGGTGGAGCGCAGCGCTGGAGGGAATCGGTTTGGCAGGTAGGTTTGCCATAATGGGCTAATATGCTGTGCATTCTAGCGAATTATAGCTAAAAGTACCAGTGCCCTCCCTCCCCTTGTTTTTTTTAATATGTTTTACTACCACTGTAATAAATCCTTTTTACCTGCATTTCTGGCTTTTGTCTGTTCCACGGGTGAGATATCCTCACTGCGTTTCTCAATCTGATGCACCCTCTTTCAGGACTCACTATTCTTGCTGCAACAGCCAAAGCTTTAGTCCTCCTGTGGTATTCCGCACAGTATTAACTGAATTCTCTTATAGAGTAATCAGGAGTGGAATCAGTTCAGATATCTGTGCTAAACGAGGAAAGAAAATAAAACATTTTGGGAGGTGTGAATGAGTTTTGATGAGTTTTATTACTTGCCAGTTGCTACTGATCTTATGGGTCCCTGTAATACAAATGATTGTACAGAAAACAACAGAACAGTACAAGGCCTGGGATCCAGTCATTTGTTTTTGGCTGTTGCTGCATTTACAAGTATTATTACACTGCCGGTAAAGACTCCGAGGTGGGACAGGTTCTAAGCTAGTCATACACTATGTCATCTGTACAACATCTGTATAACTTTCTACAATTTCCATTCGATTTACTAAAACCATGCAATAGAAAGACAAAGCTAAATAATCCATTCAGTTTGTATCCGAGACAGGTTCTTCAACTACATTGCTGTTGGTATTTAACTCCTCAACGAGTGCCATAAATGAGAAAAAATTGACAGGGCTATTACAAAAGGGTGAAGAGTTTGGAGAAGGCAGGGGAAGTGAACAATCTAGGACAACATAGCTGAACTGGAAAGTGATCTGAATTGGAGAATTGTCCCAAATCAGCTATTTTGTCCTAGATTGTTCACTTCTCCTGCCTCCTCCAAACCCTTCACCCTTTTGTGAATAGCCCTGTGAGTATTAGCTAGTTGACCCAGTAATTGAAGTACTGATAATTTAAATAGGGTCTGTTCACCCCAGCACACCTTCTTCATTCACTTGCATTGTAGCACAGCGCAACATAGGGCAATGCATTTCTGTGCACTCCCGTGTGCTGACAGATATACTGCGTGCATCTTTTTTGGTGCCTTAGGCAGCCCATTCAAATGATTAGTCTCCCTTAACACAATCGGTGTTAACACAAGTGTGCTCATGCAGCAGTGCAATGTGAATGGGCCCTTTGCATAAAATAAAAATCATTAAATGTAAGCATTCGCAAAATCTACATTCGCAAAATGAAGATACATTATGTAGGGCTTTTTTACCGCCAACATTTCTGTCGCTTCTGTTTATTTAAAAACGTAAAAATGTATATTCCTTTTTGTGTGTTTGTTTGTGATTTTGTTTTTAATATTATTTTTAATGAAATAGATAGATAGATATATATATCTATCTAACACACACACACACAATACTGTATATATTTATTTGATTTTTCTTTAATTCAGATTTTCAGTGTACAATAATCCCGGGAAAACTGAAGCAGATTGATGCCGGCGCTGGTGAAGTATACGGAGTGAACGATGCAGATGACATTTACCATTGGGTAGACAATAACTGGAAACAAGTTCCTGGAAAGCTCATCCATGTTTCTGTTGGACCTGCTGGAGTTTGGGGTGTGAACAAAGCCAACACCATCTATAAGTTGCAGGACAATGAGTGGATGTCTGTATCAGGTAAAAAAAAATGATTTGACAAATGAACATATCTGATATATGAAAAGATATTTGGGTCATCGACATAGTACTAAGATATTCTGAGTCGCTTTAGACACTACTAGAAAGCGCACCCATTATTCTGACTCTGATTGGAAAATGAACTATATAATTCTCATTTAACATTAATGTAAATATTGACTGAGGCTGTGAATACAACTATTGTGGCAGCACACCCATCGATGCCTAAACATGGAAATGCATTGCATTTTGTTTTCTACTCTTCTATATTCCTGGGTCTGGTCAAAATCTGGAGTTGTACCTGTAGAGTTAAATTACATCTAAAGGCTCTTTTAGTCTAAACAAGTTCCAAATCCAGTTAGTACGAGATGCACAAGCCACAGTAGTCAAGCTAAGTAAACAATAAAAACTTCCTTTACCTTCCCTGACTGAGCCAAATCCTCCTCCATTTGTGTCTCACAAGCTCCCCCTCTGCGGCTTACAGTGGGAGAGTTTTAGCAACAGACGCTGTGTCAATCCACGCCAATCCAGAAAGCAGTGGGCCGGACCTGGTGCTGATTGACGAGCCATAGGCTTATGAATCGGCAGTGACAATAATGACAGCCACACCCCCAGCAACATTTTATCATTCCACTGTAGTGCAGGAGGGACAATGCTGCTATGAATTCAGGAGCAGTGCAGCATTGTTGCCACATCATCTCAGGAGGCTTCATTAGGTGGACTTCACTGGCAGGCTCAACAGGTCTTTGCAGGGGGAATAAGAGAAAACTCTAAGTTCAGATGCACTTAAAATTAAATGCTGCTGTACATATATTTTTTTAAGAAAAGGCCATAGTTCTACTTTAAGCTACAGCCCAGTCTGTTGGTGAAATCTGGTGCTACAAAAGCTGTTTAAAAGTCAATACTTGATATGCTAGACACTGTAACATAGATGCCAATAGTACTGGAATGATGGGAAGGACACTTTCCAGTAACAA
This sequence comes from Nanorana parkeri, assembly GCF_000935625.1. NCBI lineage: Eukaryota > Metazoa > Chordata > Amphibia > Anura > Dicroglossidae > Nanorana > Nanorana parkeri. Next base: position 16,750 of record NW_017310122.1, read on the forward strand.
GGAAAAATGGCTGCCTTGCTGGGCCAACAATGTACTGCCCCTGTTTGGCTGTAAATGTCATGAGACTTGAGGCAGCACAGCACATTATGCAAAAAAGGGGGACTGTTTTGCAAGAGGAAGGACATTTAGCCACCATGCTATAAGCAACAATGATATGTTACTCCATAGGAGGGTTCCAATTGAATATCATTATTATAATCTTTTCTTTGTTATTGCATTTAATTTAATGGGGCAATGTTTTGTTCTGTGCTTTTTCCACAGGGCTCTTGAAGCAGGTAGATGCTGGTGGTAATAAGTTCTTGAGTGGAGTGAACGCCCAGGACAACATCTACTGCTTGAAACAGAGTTGCACAATTTCAAAATCTTCTGCTGTATCCTTCACCCCACTTGAAGGATCACTGAAATATTACAGCTGTGGGCCAGTGGGCTGCTGGGGAGTGAACAGCGGCAACAACATCTACTTCCGCCACAATGTCAACCCAACTGCCTGCCAGGGAAACCAATGGCAGCAGATTGAAGGCAGTCTGGTGATGATAGAGGTTGGAACAGATGGTTCTGTGTATGGTGTCAACTCAGCCGGCAATGTTTACAGAAGGTATTTGTTTTAAACTATGTGTGCACTAACATTCATGTCTTTGGTACACTAAATCTTAAAAATACATTCAAGTACCTTAACGTTTAACAAAAATGTTTCTTATAAGCTTTCCATACTGACTAAATGGTAGATGTATAAAAACCATAGTGATTGGAGGTATCATTTATTGCCTATGTTGAGTGTTATGATCTCAGGTAAATAAAGGGAGCAAAAAGCCCCAGACCCGATGACACTGTTGGGAGGTTTCAGTGATTGCTGAATGATAAGTAGTAGATTTGTCTAATTGGCTTCTCCTCAACATTTACTATTAAAGTGACATTAAATCTTAAAAATGCATTCAAGTACCCTATCAACAAAAATGCATCTTATTTGTGTATCACTCGGCTGTAGATCCTCAAATCATCTCTAAATTGGTGCTGAAACTGTCCTTCCTTCTGGAGGGTGGCTACTTCTGTTCCCCCATGGTCCCTGTGTGTGTTGTAAAGTAGCTACCACTCCAAGCTCACCCCTATGATGGAATTTCAGGTTTAGTTTAATAAATTGGATTGAGATTGTATTCTATACCGGGAGTGAGCTTGGAGTGGTGGCTACTTTACAACACACAGGTACCATGGGGAACAAAAGTAGCCACCCTCCAGAAGGAAGGACAGTGTCAGCACCAATTCAGAGATGATTTGAGGATTTACAGCCGAGTGATACACAAATAAGATGCATTTTTGTTGATAGGGTACTTGAATGCATTTTTAAGATTTAATGTCACTTTAATAGTAAATGTTGAGGAGAAGCCAATTAGACAAATCTACTACTTATCATTCAGCAATCACTGAAACCTCCCAACAGTGTCATCGGGTCTGGGGCTTTTTGCTCCCTTTATTTATTTACCTGAGATCATAACACTCAACATAGGCAATAAATGATACCTCCAATCACTATGGTTTTTATACATCTACCATTTAGTCAGTATGGAAAGCTTATCGTAGTATTTATTTATTACAGGTATTCATATAGCGCCGACAATTTCTGCAGCACTTTACATAGTTGCACATTCACATCAGTCTCTACCCTCAAGGAGCTTACAATCCCTATATGTCCCTGTCTCACATGCATACATAGAGGGCCAACTTAGAGAGGAGCCAATTAACCTTCCAGCATGTCTTTGGAGTGTGGGAGGAAACCGGAGTACCCGGAAGAAACCCACAGAAGCAGAACATGCAAACTCCTTGCAGATAGTGACCTGGCCAGGAGTAATGCCAAAAGGCTTTTTCAGTTGCTATGTTGATTGATTTTCCATAAACTTTTTCTTACAAAAACACTTTAAAATGTTATATAACTAAGACATATTTGTATTTTTCTTTCAGGGAAGGAATCAGTTCCAAAACCCCAACCGGATCATCCTGGACCCAGCTGGACTTCTGCGCCACTTTCAAACACGTCACTTACGACAATGGCTATCTGTGGCTTATCAACCCAACTGGTGACATCTATCGTTGTGCAGACAACGTATAACTGATTTGGCCAGAACACAAGACCAAGAAGAGCGATCTATAGCATGATCTAAGCCTAGGTGAATGCACGGATGTCTCTCTCCATCTTTTTATCTCTGTCAGTTGGTGTTTGGCTATGCTTGTATTTCTGCAATGTTTTGCACTGCCACTAAAAGCATCTAATGTAACGTTTGTATCTTGTTTAAAAAATATCTCAGAACAAATAAAGCTTTCTTCTATATAATTGTGGTCATTGGTATTGTCAGAGAAATATTACTTATATACAATGAGTTTTGTATTGACAGCCCCAGAAACATTTACACAGATATACAAGAGAACTGTACCGACACCACTAGAAACATGTCCACCAGGACACAATTAGTACTCTACTGATAAGGCTAAGGCCTAGAGTGTGACTGGGGTGGGTGGCTGTCTGGCATATTTTAGGCCCTGTAAGCCTATTAGCCTACAACCAGCAAGATAAACATCGCCATTGCACTGTGTAAGAAGAAGAGCGGCAACCTGCTCCCATTCAGTGGGTCTAACTGAAGCCCCTCAGTCCCTCTCATCTTGGTTGCCCACTGACTGTTCTGAGAGAGTAGATATCTGTCTCTGAGAAGCATGAGACAGCTTCTGAATTGGGTTGGTTTGGGATCCCCTGTGGCCCCCAGGGGAAATTGATTTTGCTGCAGCAGCTTGTCAGTGCTCCAGTCTAAAGCTTTGCTCCAGTTCCTCATCCCCAAAAGTGGAGTTACTTTTAAAGGGCCAACAACCAGCCAGTTAGTAATAACTTCCAATTGGATATCAGTCAACTTTCTAAATGGTATGCTCACATTAGTCTGAACTAGATAAACAATTTTATCATCGCAACAGGAAAACATAGACTTGGTTTAGAGGAAAATAAATCTCCAGTCATCTTGTCATTCACCTGCTGCCTTTATTTTAGGAAGGATTGTGGCGTACAGGTTGAGTAGGTCTACCACAGCAGGGATACTGTTTGCTCCCCTGTGACAACACAACCGTAAAGTCACACATTTACTTTTTAACCCCAACCATTCAGCTAGTCACAGCAGGCTGTGCAGCATTCACGTATTTATCAATTGTTATGCTATACCCATTAATTATATATTCAGGTAGTTGCACTCTTCCTTGTACTGTTTTGATGAATGTGATTTACCGAGTTCCTCTCCCGGTTTTCGAAGAGTTTATGCACACCATCCCCCAACATACCAACGACTAAGAGAGTTGACCATACTACAGTGGAGCGCTTTCCATGCATTTTTGTTTTAGATTGAGTATACACCTAGAGGTTTTTTTGTGACAGCAGCACACTGATTGGATGGACACACCATGTCTTACACTCAGAAAGAAAGCATGTTTGAAAGCATTTTTCCCAACAATAAACCATACCCTGATATTTCAAAACTGCCCAGACTGACCAGATTTCCCCCTGTGACCAAATACATGGTCACCAACCTCCACCACACTCTCCCATATATGAACAAAATATGCGTAAAAACTTTCTAAAACTACAGACCCAAAATTAATCTGGAAAGCCAACATTGGTGGGATATACCCTTCCTTGAAAAATATTTAGAACTAGGTATCACCCCCGAGAGGACTTTGGATCCACAAAACATGTGATTTTTTGGAGCAGGGTCTGGCTTCTAACTGGGATCTTTTGGCGGAGTTCTGCACAAAAAAATGGATCAAACTCATTATCACACAGAGAAAACGCAAACTTAAACATAGTACTAGGACAATACAGGAATTATATACCACCATCAAAAACTCATTTGGAACATCTTGTTTGTAAAACTCCTGGATAGCGAACTTAGAACACAAGACCAATAGTCATGAACACAATATTATTAAGTCAAAATCTAAAAAACTTTGCAGAGATATTGCAGATTTTAATCTTAACATAGTTTTCAGTTGGAAACAGACGTCTCGACATGACTCCAAACACCAACCCAATCCAGTCCCCCTTTTAGCCATAAACCCAGTACCGTCCAGCAGAGTCGCCGAACTCGTATGGGATGAGGAGTCTCTCCAATTTAGATCTAGACTGGCTCAGAATATTGTGTATTAAACAAACATTAAGCAAAGAAAGCCGGTTGCCAAAAAGAGTCCTATTATCCCCCCTCTTTCTACCCACCTGGAGAGAACCAATATACCCACCCACGGACCATCCCCAGTAATGGTAGGGGAAATCACGGATGCAATAACCACAGCAACTCACATACAACTCTGTGACAACCCAATAGAAACCATAGATACAACCACAGCCACACATGATACTTCCACCATTGGCACGGTAGAAGATTTGTGCCCAGAACTTCCAAATATAACACACACTCAGCAACCAAACAGTTTAATGAATTCTTTTTTAGAGCAGGGTCCTCTAATGCCTCAAAAGAAAAAAACGAGAAGAGGGATTAGAGGAGGAAAAAACAGCCAAAATGCCAAAAAAAGAAAAGTAATTACAAAGAAGTCCACAATAAAAATTTTCAATCTATCTAAACACTGCCTCACTCCGGGTGAAATATCATTACTGAACAAAGGTTTGAACTTTGCTCCTGATACAAAACCTGACCCGTTCACTCTTTTCAAGGATTTAAATAGATTCATTAGGCTTTTGACCCTCCGGAGACATTACTCCAACTCCACCATTAACACCTTAGTCGCAGATGCCCCCTCTAATATCCCCCATGATATCGAGGTAGCATTGGACACTCTTGAATCTCATGATGGAGATATTTTACAAACACTCTACGAACTAGCCGACCAAAACTCCACCTTAGACCTGGATCTTGAATCCTTTCTAAATCCCGAAATAACACATACCAGTTTTAGACCTAAATCCACTTTTTTTCCGACGCATTCCAAGGGACCTTTCATAGACACTTTTTACCATGTGGTCTATGCGGATCTGCTTGAAATATGTGAAAAAGCAAAACACCACCATAATCTCACCCCCCTTGAAAACAAAGCGCTTAAACTGACAGTCTGACAAGTGGCCTTTCCAAATATATTGACCATTTTCTGCAACCAATAGTAACATCACTTCCATCCTACATTAAAGATTCTGGACATCTGATTAACATCCTATCTACGTACACATGGGACCCCAATTACAGCTGGGTCTCTCTGGACGTAAGTTCCCTTTATACATCCATTCCGCACCGAGTGGGCCTCAGTGCCCTGCAACACTTTCTGGGACAAACATCAATTAATTATAATCAAGCTCAGTTTCTGGTAAATTGCACTGAATTTACTTTGACCCATAACTACTTCTCTTTTCTCGGGAAGCTCTATCTCCAGACCCAAGGGACAGCAATTGGGGCCAATTATGCCCCAAGCTATGCAAACCTGACCATGGGTCACTGGGAGGCACTATACATCTGGGCACGCAACCCCTTTGCCAAGAGGCTCATTTACTATGGTAGATACATCGATGACATAGTAATCATCTGGGAAGGCCCTCCTGAAAGTGTTTCAGATTTCGTGACATATTGCAACGACAACAGTTTCGGTCTGTCTTTTACGCATGAGGTCAGCAACACTAGACTAGTGTTCCTCGATCTCGAGCTGTACTTCATAGACCGAAAAATAGTCACCAGCAATCACATAAAACCGACAGGGGGGAACTCATACTTACACTACAAGAGTTGCCATCACCCCCGATGGAAAATGAATATACCGAAAAGCCAATTTTGCAGGCTAAAAAGGAACTGCACACAGGATGGTGACTATGTCACCTCTAGTCACCTTCTTCTGGATAAATTCAGGGATAAGGAGTACACGGAGGAACTTATCACCGAGGCATTTCACAATTACTCCAATCATAAACCAATGGAGGAAGGAAAAAAGGACTTCAGTATAGATAACTATAGTAATAAAGATATTAGATTTATCACCACTTTCAGCAATAGTTTTAAAGCAATTCAAAAAGTGGTTAATAATCATTGGCATATTCTACAGAATGACCCTAGACTGGGTTCCAAATTACCTCCCAAGCCATTGATCAATTTTAGGAGAACGAGAAATGTAAAAAATAGGGTGGGACCAAGTAGGTCTTTTCTAGCACCCGAATGTACACCAAAACATTTCCTCTTTGACAATCGGGTTGGCATCTTCCAATGCAGAAAGCCCAGATGCCTTACTTGTCAGTTTATACATCATGGACAATCGCAGTTTACCGACAATCTTAACAAGGTTCATACGATTAGGCAGTTCATCACATGCTCCCATGACCATGTAATCTACGGGCTTATCTGCCCTTGTGGTTTGATGTATATTGGTCGCACTATTCGCCCATTACGGGCCAGGATTGGAGACCATACACATACCAGTTTTAGACCTAAATCCACTTTTTTTCCGACGCATTCCAAGGGACCTTTCATAGACACTTTTTACCATGTGGTCTATGCGGATCTGCTTGAAATATGTGAAAAAGCAAAACACCACCATAATCTCACCCCCCTTGAAAACAAAGCGCTTAAACTGACAGTCTGACAAGTGGCCTTTCCAAATATATTGACCATTTTCTGCAACCAATAGTAACATCACTTCCATCCTACATTAAAGATTCTGGACATCTGATTAACATCCTATCTACGTACACATGGGACCCCAATTACAGCTGGGTCTCTCTGGACATAAGTTCCCTTTATACATCCATTCCGCACCGAGTGGGCCTCAGTGCCCTGCAACACTTTCTGGGACAAACATCAATTAATTATAATCAAGCTCAGTTTCTGGTAAATTGCACTGAATTTACTTTGACCCATAACTACTTCTCTTTTCTCGGGAAGCTCTATCTCCAGACCCAAGGGACAGCAATTGGGGCCAATTATGCCCCAAGCTATGCAAACCTGACCATGGGTCACTGGGAGGCACTATACATCTGGGCACGCAACCCCTTTGCCAAGAGGCTCATTTACTATGGTAGATACATCGATGACATAGTAATCATCTGGGAAGGCCCTCCTGAAAGTGTTTCAGATTTCGTGACATATTGCAACGACAACAGTTTCGGTCTGTCTTTTACGCATGAGGTCAGCAACACTAGACTAGTGTTCCTCGATCTCGAGCTGTACTTCATAGACCGAAAAATAGTCACCAGCAATCACATAAAACCGACAGGGGGGAACTCATACTTACACTACAAGAGTTGCCATCACCCCCGATGGAAAATGAATATACCGAAAAGCCAATTTTGCAGGCTAAAAAGGAACTGCACACAGGATGGTGACTATGTCACCTCTAGTCACCTTCTTCTGGATAAATTCAGGGATAAGGAGTACACGGAGGAACTTATCACCGAGGCATTTCACAATTACTCCAATCATAAACCAATGGAGGAAGGAAAAAAGGACTTCAGTATAGATAACTATAGTAATAAAGATATTAGATTTATCACCACTTTCAGCAATAGTTTTAAAGCAATTCAAAAAGTGGTTAATAATCATTGGCATATTCTACAGAATGACCCTAGACTGGGTTCCAAATTACCTCCCAAGCCATTGATCAATTTTAGGAGAACGAGAAATGTAAAAAATAGGGTGGGACCAAGCAGGTCTTTTCTAGCACCCGAATGTACACCAAAACATTTCCTCTTTGACAATCGGGTTGGCATCTTCCAATGCAGAAAGCCCAGATGCCTTACCTGTCAGTTTATACATCATGGACAATCGCAGTTTACCGACAATCTTAACAAGGTTCACACGTTTAGGCAGTTCATCACATGCTCCCATGACCATGTAATCTACGGGCTTATCTGCCCTTGTGGTTTGATGTATATTGGTCGCACTATTCGCCCATTACGGGCCAGGATTGGAGACCATAGGCGTCTGATTGCCAAGGTCGACCTAGAACACAGCGTCCCAAGACATTTTGCCATTAAACATCAAAAAAGGATCCAGGATTTGAGAGTATTTGCGATAGAACACATCCCCACACACCTCTCTCCATCAGAACGTTTCCATTAATTATGTAGAAGAGAAACGTTTTGGATTTATAAACTTAATACTCTAACACTGAATGGGCTAAATGAAGAAATTGAAATACACACGATTCTGTAAGTGGTCATAACATAAATAAGCATAATGATAGGTTGTTTTTTCCTACATTAGGATGCAGAACAAAATAGCATTATGGGCATACCAACCAAAGTTTCTTCTTGTTTTCACCCACACTTAGCAGACACCACTTCAATAAGAATAATCTGGAGCATAATCTCTGCAATTGCGTTCTTCAGGTGACCGAGGTTGACTTACAGGCACATTGAGTCAATATCCTTGGAGCTACAATGTTCATTTCCTTTAGACACGAGATACTTCCCCCTCCTTTCTCCAAGTGCCGCGGCTCGGCCAGGCCAGCCGAGGACGTAGGCTGGGGATACCCTGGGGATACCCTGGACTTCCCAATCGGTAGTACATCGACTACCTTCGTCACCCGCAAGTGCATGCAGGGATACTGTTTGCTCCCCTGTGACAACACAACCGTAAGTCACACGTTTACTTTTTAACCCCAACCATTCAGCTAGTCACAGCAGGCTGTGCAGCATTCACGTATTTATCAATTGTTATGCTATACCCATTAATTATCTATTCAGGTAGTTGCACTCTTCCTTGTACTGTTTTGATGTAGGTCTACCACAGTGGTGGTCAGCTTGCTAGATAGATGCGTCCTCAACTGCACCAACTGACATCCCCATGGGGACACATAACATTCAGTATATGTAGTGCTTCAGAGACTGCTGGAAATGGTCAGAGACTAGTGATATGCTACAGATGTAGTTCAAGGCTTAAATATGTTACAATAGACTGTTCACTGCTGATCACTGCTTATTATATGCTTCCACTACCCAGATAGCAAGGATAATTTGCTACAAACTTGTGGCGGGGTGAAATTGTAATTTTGTTAACTTGCTGCACATATTCCTGGCAAGTTGTAGACTTGCAGAACACTCACAGCACAAGTTCTAGTTGACACTTTTTGAACTTGTAGCAAATTTGCTTGGCAAGTCTACAGCAAGAGTCCTGCAGGTCTTAGCAAGAGCTCTGCAAGCTCGCTGGTCTGGAGACTTGCAATGCAGACTTGCTGTAATTGTGCAACAAAATTGTGAAGCTTGGCAAGTCTGTAATAGTTTAGCAAGTCATTTTCAAACTTGCAGCTCAATTGCTTGCTATCTGGGTACTGGCTACCCTCAGGCCGCAGTTTGGGCACCAGAGACCTAGCCAGCCTGGAGCTGAAATTGCTGGCTGAAAGGTGTAGTAGTGCCAGCATGTCCCATTGAGGAGACTGGTCACCCCAGCCAGCTTCCGCTGTGCTGGGTGACTGATCATCTTAATGACCACTGACAAAGTAGAGTAATGGTTTATGTAGAAGAGCAGAAAGATGTTTCTCTGTCACCACCCTCACACTGATCCGCCTTTACCCCCAGGAGCCGTAACACGCACTGTGTAGGTTGAGGGCTCTTGGGAATGTAGTCTTGTGGGGAGACCTTATGTCATAGGGTTATCATGTAGGGTGCCCTGCAGATCGGTCCTCCTAGGTCTGCGGATAGAAGCTTTCTATAACTAGAGTCACTGGGGCTTTAACCATGCATCCCTCAGTACAGAACCAAGGTATGTCAAAAAATTCATAGCAGGGGCCAGTCTACAGGGGAGAGGGAGGTTTGGAAACAAAACCATGCCAAGTCCATAGCTGGGCATTAACCACTTCAGCTCTTGTACTTTGGTACTCCTTGTGGCGGACCACGGTACTCAGGATGAGTATATCCGCCGCTGTATTCTTCCTTGCTCTGGAGAAATTGCAACCCGCTGATCTTTAGCTCCCAGTTTCCCCAGTCCTTGGTCGAGACTCAAGTATAGGGTGAAACAAACTCTGATTTATTAAGAAACTGTGCAACCTTTTATACCGAAAGTGATCAGATAAAACTATAATCCCATAACATCCACCCTGCCCTCCCTGGACATTCTGTCTGCACAACACAACAGGGGTCCACCTGCTAAACAGCTCCAGACAGCCATAGTAGGAGCCTGGCCAGGATGTCATTGTCCTGAGCTCCTTCAGAGTACAATGGGGGATAACGAGGGGGGGGGGTGCTGACAGTGTTTTCATAAACAAGTTACACAGTATAACATAATTAGACATAACCCAACACCAATACACACACATAACCCATAAACAGATGACCATGTCATCACACTCCTTATCGGATATATCACAGCTTTGATCTACATATGAATAAAGTAGTAAATACAATGAAACAATACATCATTACACTGTATTACTCAATGACACTTGCAGACTAGCTGCAATTGTCATTTTACACTGCAGCCTTATTTTGATATGTAATACAAGCAATTCCCAAATGTCATTGTGACAGCCAGTAGTTGCTGGTAATAGCAGCAGGGGAGCAGTGGCAAGGGGGAAAGGAGCTGAACGTAGGCGATATGTCCTAGAAACTTTGTTCATTTTTTTAGGGTGTATCCTCTACATTTAGGGTCCTCAAGTGGTTAAAGCCCAAATGTAGCCACACACTTTATTCTCTTTTTAGTCCTGTACCCCCATGTGTCATAGTTACTAATGATTTTTGCTAGTGTAGCACTCACCCCCAAAGGAGCCGCTGGATGCCTGGTTCATCTCTAGTCTGTCTAGGGTATGTTCTTCAGCTGCCCACCCATTAGCATTAACCGCCCTTCTTCTAGTGCCCACAGACTGATGTACACTCCAATAGTAAAATGCAGAATATCGTTTGTTTGAACATCTTCACTGGGGAGAGAGGATAAGGGGGTTCTAAGTAGGGTTGTACAGATACCAAGTACAGTACTCGGTACAAGTACGAGTACATGTACCGATACTTTTGAGCTCCAAGACTAGACTAGAGAAAAATAAAAAAATTAGAGGGGTGGGCGACTGACAATGGCCATACTCCTGAAGTCCTCTTAGTTCCAGGATAATTAAAGAGCCAGCATTGGTCCTGGTTCTCTTCCTCTAACAGCAGCACAGGCCTCCTCCATGTTGGAGGCCTCAGGGAAACCTTTCCCTCACACCAGCCCATGCCCACCCCCAGGCCTCAAGCCTAGCCTGGGGGACAGGCTGAACAGCACCCAGCCCTATTCCATGGCAGGTCACGGTTAGTCTGAGCACATGGTGAATCCCACCCGTATTGGTACCCTATCCCAGAATGCACCACTGGCTGAGAGAAACCCAGTGATTGACTACTGTACTGTACATACACTACAGTGCCTATCATTGGCTGTCCCACAATATGACAGAGTCACACTTCGCCCAGGGGGTACAGGCAATGCCAGACATCTGGAATTAACCAAATAAATTGCCACTATAAATCCAGCCAGGCTAACTACTGCCCTGGCTATCACTAAATGTCTAGTAGCCACATCACAGAAGGTGGTGGGGGCTACACTAGAAACTATCTGTAAATTCATTCGGCATCCTGAATATCTGCTGTAACAGTAAAAAGTAGGTAAGACTGTGGCAATAAAAATACGACTGCATATCCATTTCTAAATGAACTGAAGTGGAGGGACAGGTTCTGGAACATTGTAGAATAAATCTGTGGTTATGGAGGGAGTGTCAAAATATACCATTACTATACAGACATGAAAAATATGCTGTTTGAATAATTCCTTTCATGAGAAGGACTTTGAGAAAAAAAAACACAACAGAGGTCACTTATTCATTCCTGTGCATTGTGTTAACTCCCATGTGTTGAGTTAAGGCAGGAATGCACCAAAGAAAGCCATGCAGCATTTTTCCGACTCAGAACACCACACCGCACATTACTATGCATTGTGGTGCACTACAAAGAAAGTGCTTTGCACAAGCTGTGTGGCCTTAGTGCATTGAGGTACCATTCAAAATTCATGCCACTGCACCGCACAACACACACAATTTGCATTGGGTGAATGTCTCATATTGTTCACATGTGCGTTACTGCAATACCTTCATTTGGACAACATTGGCTTAGTGCAGAGGCATAACTAGAAATCTCAGGGCCCGTTGCAAGAAACCATGAAGGGCAACCACTACCCCCCTACTCCCCCTTCAAAAAATGTCAGCGCCTCAGTGGTTACCAGGGTAGTGCATGTGTGTAGTCCCAGGAGGCAATATCAATGCCTGGGCAGTTACTTGTTCTCCCTGTGCCTGCATGGGTTTCCTTCTATGCTCCAAAACCATGTGGGAAGGGTAAGTGGTCCTGTATGCATATGAGATAGAGACCTTGGATTGTAAGCTCCTGAGGGCAGGGACTGATGTCAAGTGCTGTGTGAATTGATGGTGCTATATAAATACCAATAATAAATCAAACAATCCCAAAAGCACGTGTCGGCATGCAAGATCAATGCACGCAAGTGTGATATGAATGTAAAGGAAGACTATCAATATATTGCTTGAAAAAAATACAGCAAATTAAAAATACAATTATTGGTGCAGAATCTCAGACTTGTCGATACAATCGTATCCAGTGGTGGTTTGTGGATTTCCATTGACTTACAGGGTGATTTTACTTCTCCAACCATGTTTTATGCTATACCCATATTCAGGGTGTAACATAAAACATGGTCATATATAAACCATAGCAAACCCTAATATTCCCTTGTAAATGTAGCAGTGATGTCATCACTGTGCTGTACATAGCCTGAGCAAAGAGCAGAGCTGTGGGAGGGACCCAGAAAGCCCCGCCCGCTACTGGCAACTGCTGGAGGGAGGCGGAGATAAGACCAGTCCTTCTGCTCAAGGAGAGAGCAGCAGTGACTGGTCTTTATTACCAAAAGGCCCCACCCACTACACACTGTCTGCAGAAAACTGCAGGAGGGGGCGGAGACAAGACCAGTCACCCTGCACAAGGAGAGAGAACAGCAGGGACCACTAAACTACGAATACACTAGAGATGAGCTCTCCAGCAATCTGTCAGACCTCTGGGACAGAACTTCACACTGCATGTCAGTTTTGTCACACTTTGATCAACCAGCTGAATTAAGAGACTCTATAGATCGCTTATCTGCTGCGTATGAACGCTACCAGCGCCTGTCTGCAAAATACACAACTTTCTTGCAGGACTGTAATATAGAGGACTCTTCAGCAGAACTGACCAGGGCTAATGCATTGAACCAACAAAGGGATCTCTTAGTGCAAAATGCTCAGTGTAAAGCAGAACTCCGCATTGCTCAACTGCAGGAGACCAGATCTCACAGATCCACATCAACCAAGCACACGGCACGTTCTTCTAGATCCTCTCGCTCCAGAAGTTCAACATTAAGTGACAAGGTAAAGTCTTTATTACAGGAAGCTCCAGGTTTTGCCTAGATCTGGAGGAAATACACAAAGCTCACCAAGATTCCATGAAGAATACACATGACTCTTGTATTTAGACAATAGGAGTTCAGCATTAAAAGGCACACCGTAGCTGCAAAGCTGAACCTGAAAATAGAGGCGTCACCAGTATGACACAGGTGGGGG
>NW_017310122.1:30381-30712 GCF_000935625.1 Nanorana parkeri
AAAAGAAAAAAAAAACGATCGCAGGGAAAGGTTTAATCTGCTTGATAGAGCAGATTAAACCTTTCCGGGAGAAAATGTTTCTCTCCCGGGCTGCCGGGAGCCGCTATCTAATAGCGGGAGACTCCCGGAGCTTCCGGGAGAGTTGAGATGTCTGCTATATACATCCATTCTGTTATAAACTGTACATGCACTCTGTGCCACTGCTCTGCTGTTTGTTCACATCCATTGCCACAAGTCTCCCTCCCCTGAGCTCATCCGTCTCCAAGCTGGGAGAGAAGTCTAGGGGGCTGTGATGTGCAGGTGTGGCCAGCAGAGGGAGCATTGTGGCACT
>NW_017310123.1:0-477 GCF_000935625.1 Nanorana parkeri
GCTAGTAGCTCAGGACTTGAAATTTTGAGCCCTGCTATATGATATGCATATGCAATGAGTAGGAGTTCTCTTTTTTCAAGAAACGCATTTCAAAAGTTCCTCAATTCCGAAGATCTCTACGGGATATTATCCTAAATGGCATATGAGTAACTACACTCAGAGTAAATCCCGAGGTGTGGCTATAGGTTTCCATGCCTCATTACCAGTAGTAGATATTCAGGAACGGGGGGACGATGAAGGGCGTTTCCTTTTTGTTAAATGTAAAATATTTAATAAACAGTACACACTTGTTAATATTTATCTGCCAAACAAAGGTCAGATGAGGGTACTAGTAAAGATACTCAACCTTTTGAGGAACTTTATGGAAGGAATTCTGGTTGTAGGGGGGACCTCAACCTGACAATGGACCCTAAAGTAGATACGTCTAAAGGTACTTTCCATATACCATATACCCAGCTTAATAGATTAAAACAACGC
>NW_017310123.1:1184-12885 GCF_000935625.1 Nanorana parkeri
ATTAACTGTAAACATAAGGGTATAGTTAACTCTTCAGAGGACAAATTGTACTATGCACACCAGACACCCCTGCCTAGATTAGATAATGAAGCAATTGATAAATTGGACACTCCATTTTTATTGAAAGAAATCATAGAAGTAATTCACTCATTACCGGGGGGGAAAAGCCCAGGCCCCGATGGGCTAACGGGCGTCTTTTATAGACAATTTGTTGGAGAACTGGCCCCAATATTATTGGAAGTGTTCAATTCCATTGGTGATGGGAGCGGGTTCCCAAGTCAGAGCCAAGAGGCCTATATAACATTGATACACAAGGATAAAAAGGACCCCACACAGTGTTCGAGTTACAGGTCGTTATCATTAATAAATGTAGACATGAAAATTTACGCAAAAGTTCTGGCTTTACGCATACAACCATACTTACAGGAAATAATCCACCCAGAGCAGGCAGGCTTTGTTCCCGGGCTAGAGGCAAGGGATAACACTATTAAAACTATCTCCATGATCCAACAAGCTCAGTCGAGGAAAACTCCTCTGTGTCTACTATCTCTAGACGCAGAGAAGGCCTTCGACAGGGTGGATTGAAATTTATTAAAATATCTCTAGAGCAGATAGGAATACCGACTCCCCTAGTATCAAAGATCATGGCATTGTATACAAACCCAACGGCGAGGATACGCGTGAATGGAATACTATCAGATAAGTTGGAAATTACAAATGGGACAAGACAGGGATGCCCTTCGCCAGAACGGGAATATCTGGGGGATGAAAGTAAAAGAGAGCACTCATAAACTGAGTATATTTGCTGATGATGTACTCCTATATGTAACTAATCCAAGGCTAGCCTTCCCTTCGATATTGGAGGAGATTGAGAAATTTGGGAAAGTTAGTAATTACCGTATTAATGCAAGTAAATCACAATGCTTGGATATTAACCTACCAAGGGGAGAAAAAGAGATCCTAAGCACTAGCTTTTCCTTCATATGGGCACCAGAAGCGTTGAAATATTTAGGGGTTTACATCCCAGCTGACTTGAGGAAGTTATACTTGGTAAACTATGCTCCTCTGCTGGAGTGCACACGGATACGTCTGGACAGGTGGGGGGGGAAACAACATTCTTGGCTTGGGAGGATGTCCATATTCAAAATGGACGTCCTCCCAAGATTCCTCTACATCTTTCAGACGGTGCCAGCGAGGATCCCCCGAACATTCTTTCGAAAACTGCAATCTATGCAGACACGCTATGTATGGAATAAAACAGGAGCTCGCCTAAGATATGACATACTGACTAAAAGAAAATTGGATGGTGGGGGAGGATTGCCTCATATGGAAATATATTACCAAGCGGTGGGCCTGAGTAGATTGCTGGATTGGTTTACTAGGGGAAAGTTGTGGGTGTCGGTGGAACAGGCAGAGGTGGATATACCCCTGATGTCTGTCCCATGGATACCCCCAATTAAACCAGATAAAAGCTGGACTAGATCTCTGGTAATTTTTTCAACATTAAAAATATGGGATGTATTGGTAAGGAAATGTGAACTGTCAACATACATTGGCCCACTAACACACTTACTAGCGAACCCAGATTTCCCATTCGGCCTGAAGCGTAGAATATTCTTGATTTGGGAGACTACCAGACTCTCCCCAATTATAGAAGCAATAACAGAGAAAGGAATACGACAACTCTCGGAATTGCTCCTGATGAATCAATCAAATAAGGGTAGATGGTTGGAGAACCTCCAATTGAAACACTTCTATGATGGCTTCCCCACAGAAGATGGAGTGCTTAGAGATTTAACCGCTTTTGATATGTTTAAATAAAGCAGGCGATAAACATATGGGGGGTGATTTACTAACCTAAACACACGCACGCACCAGGTGCGTGTGATTTTCACACAGCAAAACGTATTTATCAACCAAAAAGTCTCTAAAAGCATATTTCCACTAATGCCATATATGGAAAAATCATGCACATGATGCATATATAATGCTGCTTCACAGTTTAGACAAAAATGGTTAGCTCATGCATTTACATTCCTGCATTCATCAACGTAAGCAACACAACATAGAGCTAATTTACACAACATCACCTTACAATTCATGCAGGGCTTTGCACAACACACCTGCTGGGTGTGTACACACTACAAAGGTGTTTAGAAGAAAAAAAATAAATTAGGCATAATTGCATTTTTTATTATATCATTAAAGTAAAAACAAAAAAGAAAGTTAAGCATCCCATTTAGCTTGTTAGGAAATTTGTCTGTTAGATATTTTTCCTTGAGACTTATATTGTTTATAAGTGTCTTAAGGTGATTATGTAAATTTCAGAAGAGTGTCCAGTTGAATAAAAACATGTGTGACTTTATTTGACAGCAGAAAGCCATCAGATGTACTTAAAAGGTACAAAACATCAACAAAAATAATGTACAAAGGTAACAGTTCAAAATGTGGGTACATTTAACAGAAAAGTATTGTGTATGTCTTCAAGCATGTGAATCTAGAGTAAGCTGTAGAAAGTGTGTCTTTAGTCTTGTATCTTAAAATGAATATTGACAGGTGTCTTTGTGCCCTGTGGGTGTGGGTGTGGGTGTGGGTGTGTCTATGTGAGTGGAGTGTAATGTGTTGTGAAATGTGTAATGAGTACTGTCCTCTATAGTGAAGGGTCTCTGTTCTTGTATCCATGCTCTAACTATGAGATGTACAACCATCCATACTTTACAAAGTCATACATACTGCACTTGCATAATGAAGTTCTATTTCCACTACATATGAGTATAATGAGGTTCCATATTCTTTATATATGGGATTTACAATAGTCCTAAGCTTAGTACATTCCTACAACTATATTTTGGACATTCCTGAACAGCTGTTCACACTGGCTGCTCTGTCAGGCTTACTGTATGCCTGCTAGTATATACAGTATATAGTGTATTTTCAAATGTGGAAAGATTAAAATATAGAAAATCAATCATCATTTAGGTCTTTCACATTCATACATATTCCCTATATGAATAATATGATTTCTACATCAAATAACATTATAGTGTTGTGAAAGCACAGAAGAAATCATTCATACATGTTTGAAACCTGCCAGCATCAGATTCTGGATTTCACAAAGGAACACCAATTGACAGCAGGTGAAGCTAAATTGTTAGATGAAATGAACAAGGAAAAATATCAGTGGCCATGTAAACCCCTAACATAGTAGCATCCTGAGCACAAACTCACAGCAAAAAAAACTAAAACTTATAAATGCTAAATATGCAAATGACATTGTCTGAAAATAAAATGTTAACAAAAATAACTTTTAGTTATCAGAAAGGAACATGGAAAAGGCATTAAATGGTTTAACAATTAAGAAGAAATCATATAAGAAATCATACATACACGTCCGTAGCTTGCCAGTATCAGACTGTGGTTTCACAGGAACACCAATTGACAGCAGGTGGGGCTAAATTATTGGAAGAAATAAACAAGGAAAAATGTCAGTGGCCATTTAAACCACCAACTATAGTAGCGTCCTGGGCACAACCTCACAGCCAAAAATACAACAATAATAACAAAAGTTAAACCTGTTGGGGAAAAAATAGTTATAAGAAAGAAACATGGAAAAGGCATGCAATGGTTTAACAATTATGAGATGGTAATCTGCAAACATACTAAATAAAACATTGCCATATGAGAAAAAAAATCACGAGGTAAGCGAGAGCTATGATATAGCTCTCTCTTGCGATACATTCTCTATGTTACATTCTCCCAACTTTAGAGTACTGTTTCCTATACACATACACAACTTTCTGCATCTGGCCAAAGCAAACACGAACCAATGTGAGCCTTATATAAACACAGCTGTAAGTGTGGTAAATAATTTTTTTTGGCAAATCACTATGCCAAAGCAAAAAGGACCCATCGCGCGCAAAATCATGTATGCGCAATTTCAAGTTTTCTTCCCCTTTTGCTTTTTCCTAATATTGGAGATCATTCAAATTGCAGTCATTTTAGTACTGTAAGGCTGCCAGGGTTTACATATCCATATACTACCCTGAAACACTAATGGGTCACTCCCTTAAAAAAATATAAAATTAATATTAACATTAATAAAAGTACTTACATAAACAAATACAAACATGACAGAAACCGACAGTAGTGCTCATGTTAGGATACAGCAACATACATGTGGGAGGTTTAATTTTTGTACAAATCTTTTTAAGAAATAATTTTAAAAAGTCTCAGATGGAATTTAGATTTTTTTTTATTTAGCTGTAATATAAACAAATTATACGGAAAATAATTAAAGGTGTTAATTTTGGTGATTTCTGTAAACTAATTCAAGATCTTAAAAACAATTGCCACATGCAGTAGTTTATAAATATTCTTGCAAATATGGAAATTTTCAATAAAAAATGACCAGTCAGCTTTAAACATGGTTTTGAGGGCAGAGAGCACTGTCTGCAATCCAACACACAAATAGCTCATGCATTTTCTTGGGGATAGATAAGAACATCTAAAATAGATATCAAATAATGTGACATTGTCCTTTTTTAGAGCGCGAAACAACATGCACACATGTGCACTTGATTCCTCCAGACTGCCATAATTCCAGCACTTTACAAGGTATTGGTCTTTTACTTGTACTTTGGCTATATCTATGTCTTTTTTTTCTGAAGTTTGCTGATGCATAGTTATGTTATCTATATGTTGATATCATTTGTATAGGTTTTCCATAATATTTCTTGGGCTAAACAGTCTTTTTACATTTCACACACCACTATCTGGTTGGTGTATTTCTCCACACCAATGCTCCATGACATGTAGATATGTGAATTTGGGCCATTGATATTGTTTGCCTCTGTCGTATTCAATCATTGGCATTGCTGGTTTATAAATGTGCTGTGGCCTTTTGTTATATGTTGTGTGATATGATAGTTTGCCATGGGTGCATTCACAATAATAAATCAGGTCCAAAGCGTGTTACATCCAGAGAATAAAGGAAAAAAATTCCAAAAAAAGAAAGCTAATGCAACCACCACATCCAAGAACTGGTAAGCTTCACTATATTACTTTTATGTTTTTAAGTTTAGATAAACTGTAGATAAATTCTCCTTTATATACTCAATTTCATTTGCCCAGTTTTATAAAAATGCAGTATATAAAGTATATTTTACCGAGAGATCTCTTGGTCTTTCTTTGTTTCCCAGATAATTGTATTATGTCTAATAACATTTTAAATCAAATATTTTGAAATGTGGATGGAAAGTTTTACTTTCTTTAATTCAGCAAAGATACTAGCTACCCTGCTGTGATTTTGTTAATCCCTAGAACAGTAAAACAGAAAATTCTTAGGGATAATTCAATTTAGGGATGAGGTTCGGGTTTGCAGCCACCTTGGGTTTGAGATGGATATAATGGTTCAATGAATCTTTGAATTTATGGCTGAAAATGTACACTTAAACATATAATGCACTCCATAACCATTGTTCCTGGTCAGATGGGTCTCTGAAAGCAATATTCTGAAAAAATGGACAAACAGCCATTCAATTGCCCAAATTTTTCTTGACATCTGCCACTTGTAATTCTCTGAACAGCAGACTTCAGACTGGAAGAGGGAATGCACCAGGACCTAATCAGGGGTATGAACACATCCGTGTCCTTCTTCTCCTTTGTTGTCCTCTGAGAAAACTGGGGGTTCTGGACCAAGCACTGCTGCCACTGCAGTCAAAGCCCAGAACAGATGCTTTCTGCCAGGGGTGTCTGCATCACAAGACTGCCTTACACAAATTACAGAATTTGCTAAACAATTTACTTATTTGTATTTCAACAATGGATATAGTAAACAGGATGATGTTCAGATGAAGAGAACGCTCTTCCCAGTTTCTGAAAATATCTATGTCTTTCAGATCCAAAATAATATACTTTTTTTCTGGTCAATATATGTATCAATTATGTTTTCCTTTAGACCATTACATGTGGTAATGCATTGCAACTGCTCAACCCCAGCATGTGATACCCGGGGGAACACCTTGGCCTTCATTATGACTTTGAACATCAGCAACCATAATTTTTAACAACTAATATAATCCACAGGCTTTCACTCAGTGGTATATAACCCCATGAAGGTACATCTCAGGGCTATAAGGAAACCTCTACTTATTAAAGTGAATTACAACAGTTTAATGTCTTAGCACATCACATTTTATATGAAGAATATATCTGCATAACTATTTATAGTTATTTAAAAACATAAGGAAATGTTAAGAAAGAAATGGAGTGCTTGAAACGGGAACTACACCAGGTTATGCTTGGTTAATACCGGCATTTAGAAAAGGGTACACATTTACTAAACTTAAAGATAAAGCCCTCTATATCTTTGTTATGTGTTTGTGGTCACACAGCATACCAAAAAATATACTTTTTCAAATATTCTTACTTTATAGATGTTTTGTTGCAGCAGGCAAAATGCAATCCCAAAAAGTTTATCTGAGCACTTTCACAGTGACTTGACCTTATAGAAAGACTGAGGATAGAAATGTATTTCTCTCATTAACATACAATGCAGAAGCCAGGGTTGTAATCCTTTAACTCTTTGTTAGTCAAAGTTAGGGTGCCCATACACTGTTGGAATTTCGGATGTTTTTCCAGGAACTGACTAAAATTCACAAAGTGTGTGCTGCTGTTGGCACCCTTTCTATCAGCATGCCTCGATCAGCTGATCGAAGGAGCCAGTCAGAAAATCTTTGATCGATCAGAGCAGGTAGCCAATGAGCTGCCAACTCTAGTCAGGCATTCTGACAGGTGCCAGCAACTGTATGTAAACAGCAGGGATTCCTGTTAGTGTTGATGGAGAAATCTGATTTATTTTTTCCATTCAGCCCGCAGGTTGAACAAAAAAAATAGATCAGTGTATGGCCATCCTTAAAGGGTTATTCACAAAGCTGCCGAAGGCAGCCGTGTGAATAACCGACCCAAAGTGAACTACGCCGAACGCTGTTCGGCAATTCACTTCAGGCATGTACGGCTGATTTCAGCCGTACACCGACTGAAATCAGCCGCACAACGGCTTGCTGTGGCTGGCTTCGGGTCGACCCGGGCTGACCCGAAGTGCAGAAGGAGTTTGACTGCCTATTCTCATAGATGCCGAACAGCAGTGAGTGAATAGCTCGGCTATTCTGCTCGGTACCTCAGTGGTAAAAAAAAGTATGCCGGGACCAGCTGACATTACAATGAGAGCTTAGCGGGCCCGGCGGTGATATCAATGCCGGCTCTGCTAAGCTCTTATTGTAATGACAGATCAGCGTCCCCTGGTTACCCAGTAACCAGGGGACTATACTGGTTACCTGTAACGGGCTATACTGAATAGCCCGTACAGCAGCCCTTCGGTTCTACTGAACCAAAGGGATCCTGGGGCCGAAGCTAGCCGAAGGATCAGCCAAAGCTACGGCTAGATCCTTCGGCAGCTTAGTGAATAGACCCCAGAGTCATTTGAAATGTAGATGATACTAAAGGATCTGTTTATTAATGTTTCCGCCCAAGATTTACTCAATTTACACCCAAGGGATGCTCATTTTACATTCATTCAAATTCAATTAGAATGATTAATAAATCTTGGGCAAAGTTGTGTGAATCATGGGTGAAAACATTGATAAGTAGACTCCTAAATGAGTATTTCAGCTGTTACCAATGCATTCCACATAGTATTGTAACTCGGAATGAGCTTTAAAATTAAAACATTAAAAGTATATTATTTTAATGTATTATGTTAATTTTTCTTAACTTCTTAGTAATAGAATGTTATGCCAATTCAACCAAATAGCAATAATCAGAATCAAATGATCACATATCTTTATTGTCAATCTTTCTCTCTCTACCTTATTGCTTGTGAAGGCAAGAAAAGGTGACAAAATGTAATGAAACCAGGCACTGATGTTTCCTGTTCCTGTGATAGTGAGCAATTCAAAAGCACTTTTGTTGAATTCTCACATGTTCAAACACCTGAAACAATTCAAAATATGCCATTTGGTTTCAAACTCTTCTATTAAGAACTTATGTCATGGAAAATAATATGGAAGTGTAAAATTATTTAACATCTAACAGTAGTTGGAAAATCACCATAGCACTGTCAATTCAAAAAGACAACATAAAATGATTAAACAATTTGGCAAATCAAGGGGATGCTGTGAGAAATATACTAATGCTTGTAGCTCAGCTGTATATTAACATAAAAACCTCTCTTTCGTATTTAAAATGTTATTATGATAGACAAGGGATCTGGTCCCTAAGGGCTCAATTACACTTATATACATAAAGGTAAATGCCATTAAAAATGGGAATGTAAACTTTGAAATGCATACAGGGATCAGATGCCGCTTGCACAGGGTTCCAGTCTCTGATATAAAACAGAGAAATAGAGGTCCAACTGGCCAGACTTCTGAAAGGATCTGAAGAAAGAGGCAGGACCACTCAGCTATGATGGAATAACACAAAAAACTGTTGTTTCTGAAAAAAATTATAATGTATTTCAATACATTATCAACTTGTTTCATGAGTCCAGGACACTCATATTTCAATTTAAACTGAAACTGCCCAAATCCAAGTTAATTGTTTTTGTCAAAAATCTGAAAAGAAAATATTCCTACCTGCATGGAATGCAGAACACACAACACACAACCATTAGAGGCTCACTTCTTTTTATCTATTACAGAAAGCAAAGTTACATAATTATGATAAAAAAGATAAATATACTTTGAGTTTAACCTAAAGACAAAAAGTGTTGTTTTTTTTAAACTGTATCGGCAGAACCCTAAGGCAGCAGTTGATCCAGAGGAAGGAAAAAAAGCCCTTATAAAGCATGATCCAATTTGCTCCAATATGGAATAATATCCTCACTGTCACTCCTCAGATCAACATTATATATGGTAAATATTATTATCCAGTTATATTTTCCACATTCTAGAAATACACACAGTCCTTTTTCTGAGGCAATTTTAACTTTGGTCAAAGTTTAAATTGCCTCAGAAAAAGGACTGTGTACAATAGCATATATCTTTTTGCAGTTCTGCAACATCCTTTTAGTAAACTGGAGCTCAAAGCAGAACTTCTATTGCTATTGTCTTGCTATCGCTTTGCATGGGGGCAACATTAGCATAATTATGTAGTTTTATGTAGTTTGCATGAAAAAAGATTGTGGGTTGATTTACTAATCAAGGCTGTTCACTTCACAAGGAAATTTGTACTTTGCAGGGCAAGTTTCCCCTTAGTTTAGTAAATGAGGTGAAGTTATGCTGATTTTCATCATCATCATCCATACGCCCTCGTTCACACCTGAACGTTTTGTAGCGCGTTCTACGCTCGACGAACGCTCTACAAAACGCTCAAAAATATAAATCCCATTGTATTCAATGGTCTCGTTCCCACCTTGGCGTATTTCCGCCCGTCCCTAACGCGCTACAAAACGGCCCACGCCTGAAAAGGTACATGTACTACTTTGGGCCGTTTTGTTGCGCGTTTCCATTGGGATACAGCCAAGTAGCCTTCGGAAACGCGCAACGGTCGCGCGACTTTTTTACCGCGAATCGTGGTAAAAAACATGCGACGGTTGCGCGACAGACGCGCATATGCAATACGCCTAGGTGTGAACGAGACCTACTTGTGTTTATTCTCCTACACTTTGGGTTTTCATTGCAAAGATCATTTCACCACATTCACCAAGCTAATGAAAACTTCCCCTGCAACATGCAAATCCCCTTGCAAAGTGAACAGACTCTTTGCCTCAATCCCTATATCTCTCTTAATGCACTATAGGTCATTGATATAACAGGACAGCCAGATCCTTCTGAATCATTTACTTACTCAGGTATACCCCTCTTGCTTGTATAATGTATGCATATTTTGCACCCCCCCAAGTGCATAACATTACATTTATGTAACAAAGTGTTAGGACTAAGACATTTCTCACTGCTACAAATCAGATTCATACCTGACATGAAAGTTTGATTCTCTTTGATAAGGCTTAAGTCATAGAGAAAGGAAGTTGCTCAGCATGTTCGGCCGACCCGAAGTGCAGAAGGAGTTCGACTCAGCCGATCCAACATCTGGATCGGCTAAGCTGAACCTCCGACAGGCTACTCGCTGCTGTTCGGTCTATTCTTATAGATGCCGAACAGCAGCGGCATTCGGCTCGGCTGTTCTGCTCAGTCCCTCTGCGGGACCGAGCAGAACAGAAAAATAGTTTAAAAGTACAAAAAAATAAATAGAAAATGATTGTGTGGAGCTAGCAGTGACAGCTTTCAGCTTTTTCATTGTGTGGAGTTGGCAGTGACTGTTTTCTATTGGCTGGCAGTTCTGCTGCTGTGAAAAAAAGAAATTTGCACCATAGGAATGCATTGCTAGATTCCTATTGGCTATTTCAATTTGCAATAGCCAATAGCAAACTAGCTATTGCACCCACCCTCTGCTGCTGTCAATCACTAGAGGGGACCTGATGGAGAACTGCAGGTCCCCTCTGCTGATTGACAGCAGCAGTGGGCGGATGCAATAGTTAGTTTGCTATTGGCTATTGCAAACTGAAATAGCCAAAAGGAATCTAGCAATGTATTCTTAAGGTGAAAATTTATTTTATTTTATTTTATTCTGAGGGCAGCTAACGGCTTCATGTCAGAATAAAAAAAAAAGAAAAAGCAAGGAAAGTTTTACTCTGCTCGATAGAGCAGAGTAAACCTTTCTTGGAAAAAGTGTTTCTCTCCTGGGCAGCCGGGAGTGGGAGACTCCCGGAGCACCAGGGAGAGTTGGGCTGTCTGGAGATCAGTGTCCCTGGTTAGCTGGTAAACAGGGACGCTGATCTCTCTGAAAGTGGCCGGAGCCAGCCGTAACATCACGGCTGGCTCTGCCCAGCTGGCAGAAGCAGGCTGTCGGCCGGCAAATGGCCGGCCATTTGGCCAGCTTCGGCTTTCTGCACGGCTCAGTTGAGCCGCAGCATATGCCTTCAGCTTGACTGAGCCTCTCAGCCGACTTCGGGAGCTGTACTGGCTATAGTGAATAGCCCGTACAGCAGCCCTTCGGTTCTACTGAACCGAAGGGGTCCTGGGGCCGAAGCTAGCCGAAGGATCAGCTGAAGGTATGGCTAGATCCTTCGGCTGCTTCGTGAATAGACCCCTTTGAGAATTTAGCAAAGTTGTAGCAGTTGCTGAATAGCACTAGCAGTTTACTGTGATTGATGTCTTTTGGTCGTTGAAATGACTGTTTAATGAATAAGTTAAACCACATTTCAACGACAATGTGCAAAGCAGAGTATCAACTGTATATAAACCAAGCAGATATTATTTTAACAATTCTTTTAAAATGATTAACTCTTTCTGTTTGCAGTGAGCTGCTGCATTCTTCATATTGTCACTGGACTTTTAGTGTATTTTTCTATTTTTTTAGTAAACAAAAATGAATAAGTTATTGAGGTACAATTCCAATCTCTCATTCATAGAGGTTATTACATTTCTTCAAGCAGAAGTAATCAAAGGTGCTCAAGATTGTATATGATAAAACACCACCAGATTTGACTAGATTACCAGGTTAAAACGGAAAAAAAACCAGGGCCTCCTTTTGCAATTTACAAAGATTAATTTGAGTGCAGTTATTGCATATAAAGTGAAGTTTGCTCAAACGTTCAATCATACAGAAATTCCTGCTTTTCTCTGGCACACAAGTGGACCTT
>NW_017310123.1:13114-30711 GCF_000935625.1 Nanorana parkeri
GGCCGGAGCCAGCCGTAACATCACGGCTGGCTCTGCCCAGCTGGCAGAAGCAGGCTGTCGGCCGGCAAATGGCCGGCCATTTGGCCAGCTTCGGCTTTCTGCACGGCTCAGTTGAGCCGCAGCATATGCCTTCAGCTTGACTGAGCCTCTCAGCCGACTTCGGGAGCTGTACTGGCTATAGTGAATAGCCCGTACAGCAGCCCTTCGGTTCTACTGAACCGAAGGGGTCCTGGGGCCGAAGCTAGCCGAAGGATCAGCTGAAGGTATGGCTAGATCCTTCGGCTGCTTCGTGAATAGACCCCTTTGAGAATTTAGCAAAGTTGTAGCAGTTGCTGAATAGCACTAGCAGTTTACTGTGATTGATGTCTTTTGGTCGTTGAAATGACTGTTTAATGAATAAGTTAAACCACATTTCAACGACAATGTGCAAAGCAGAGTATCAACTGTATATAAACCAAGCAGATATTATTTTAACAATTCTTTTAAAATGATTAACTCTTTCTGTTTGCAGTGAGCTGCTGCATTCTTCATATTGTCACTGGACTTTTAGTGTATTTTTCTATTTTTTTAGTAAACAAAAATGAATAAGTTATTGAGGTACAATTCCAATCTCTCATTCATAGAGGTTATTACATTTCTTCAAGCAGAAGTAATCAAAGGTGCTCAAGATTGTATATGATAAAACACCACCAGATTTGACTAGATTACCAGGTTAAAACGGAAAAAAAACCAGGGCCTCCTTTTGCAATTTACAAAGATTAATTTGAGTGCAGTTATTGCATATAAAGTGAAGTTTGCTCAAACGTTCAATCATACAGAAATTCCTGCTTTTCTCTGGCACACAAGTGGACCTTTGAAGCATATCTAACTTCATATGAGTAAATCATCCCTATGACATCCTGGCACAGATCCAAGAAACCTTGTGTAACATGGTGTTTTACATAGCCAAGATAATTAACTTGTTATCTCCATAATATGCCATAGACATGTGCGATTCATTTCATTCCGAATTGCATCTAAATTTCCGAATGACAGAAATAACAAATCCAAATTAATCTGAATGTTTGATAACGAAATCAGATACATGCGAACTTCATTCGGAACGAAACACAAGTGGGAGATCTGTCATTTACTCCTCCCAGGCTTCACACTTCGATCCCGAATGTAAAGAATCTGACAGCTGTCACAGAATACACAAAAGTGTTTAAATAATAATAATAAAAAAATTGCATGGGGTGTGTGTCCCCACTTCATACCAGACCCTTTATGTCTGGTTAGACAGTTAGGGGGGACCCGATGTAAAAAAAAAAAAAACAGCATGCAGTTCCCCGGTAATTAATACCAGACCTATTAGGTCTGGTAGGAATTTTAAGTGGAACCCCAATGCCAAAAATGATTATTAAAAATCCCAATCCCTAGAATCCAATACCAGACCCGTAATCCGGGCAGCAGCTAAGCATTGGGAGGGTGCTTTTCCGGGGGGGACCTGGCCTGGTGGCTGTGTTAGTCTGCACCCAGATGTTGCCCCCTTGTGAATGAGTAAGGGGTACTTGTACCCCTACTCATTCACTAAAGGGTGAAATAAAATGTAAATTACAACACCACACCATAGAAAAAAATCATTTAATTAAACAAAAAACACAATACAGGTTTTTGAAAATTCCTTTATTCAAAAAAATGTCCTAATGGGTCTGGTAATAATTGTCAGGGAACCACACGCTTTTTAAACATCAGTGTTCCTCCCTAACATTCCTACCAGACCTAAAGGGTCTGGTATGAATTGTTGGGGGAACCGCACACTGTTTTTTTTCTTGTTTCTGTGAAGTGTCAGCAATTAAAAAGAAACAAAGTAAACATTTAATGTCATTTTTCTGCAACAAATGTTCATTCATAATGATCATTTAACTCACCAAAAATTAACGGAAATTTGGATTCATGCGTATACGACTGCCGAAACAAATTGATCTTCAGACCCGAATCACGGAACAAACAAAAGAATAAAACATCTGAAACGAAACTAAACAATTTTTTTGCTGGCGTATATGTGCAATATGCAGCCATTAAAACCTGTTTCTTTTTCAGCGTTAGGCGTTTGGTAAGTTGCTTTTTCAGAGAAAAGCTTAATAATTTGCTAACAATAGGTTAATTCAATTCATACTAGGGTATGACAGCTTTCAGTGGGATACCTTGAGACTCCTAGAGCTCAGGTGCAATGCATGAAACATACTATTGAGCTTCAGTCCCATACCCACAGCCAAGATATGTATAATGTCCCCATACCTTTGATTGATACCTGTGTGTGAGCAAAAGTGCCCAGTATACTTAGTGTTGCCACAAAAGAAGCCATAAATTTGACTGGTTATGGAGAATACATCAAAATGACTTGGTGCCATACATGCTCAAGGTGATGAAGAGGGCATTTGGATATGGATTGGAAGGTTTTATTGGTTTATGGGTACACCAGGAGCAGAGGCTCACTTACAAATGAAATCTTTGCAAGCTCTATTTTTACACCTCTGCAAGCTCAGTTAGGTTCCAGCTCCAGACTTGCTGGAGACCATGGACAAATTCTGAATAGGGATGAGCAAACCAGGCAAAGTCCCAATGGGAAGTCCACAAACCATGAACATAACACTGAACCCCATTGAAGTCTATATTAGACAGTAACATCACCCAAAATGCCCTGCTACTATGTTGACAAACAGAATCCATCCAGGCATCACTCATTTGCAATAGGAGCATCCTCAAGTGGCAGGTCACCTTGGTGGTGGTTCGTGGCGGTGGCAGGATAACAATGTTGTGTGTTGGGTTTTCGTGAGGGAACATTGTGGGAATTTTATTTACTTTTCACAATTTTGTATTAATGGGTAACAAGGAGTACTATGTTCCCTCTATTCATTCCCCTGGGGGGGGATATCTTAAGGGGGCTACCAGGATCCAATAAGTCCCTCCTCCCTCAAAAAACCCCACATCCTTTTTGGGGACCAGATATTAGGATGTCCCCATATACATGGAGAAAAGGTGTGTTGCAAGTGGTACCAGACCCTGGATAAAAGTCTGGCCTGAATTTTGTCACCCACGTTGTGACAAAGTCCTTTATTTAAAAAGAGTAAACAACATCCCCTGATGTAAATCCAATGTCAATCACATCATCCAGTAATGAAAAATCTCTGTTAATCACAATGACCTACCACCTTCACAACCTGCAACCACCACAAAAGTATAAATCCCCGGCCTACTGCTGTAAGTCATCAAACTGGCAAGGGATCCTGGGTGACATTATAGACCCAATATGACCATGACCAAACAGTCTCCTCATTTGTTTACCATGATTATTTACAATGACAGAGCCCCATCTGATGTTTGTTCACATACATCACCCGGGGTTCAGGTGGGCAAGCTGGCCAAATATGGACATTTTTTTTCGGGCATTCACTGAACTGCAAACAGGCTGGGTTCAAGTCAAACTCATGATCACTATTGATGAGCCGAACGCCCCCATGTTCGGTTCGAATTTGAACTCTCGAAAAGTTCGAACTCAAACTCAATGCAAGTCTATGGGGGTAGAACATTGAAAATCAAATGTCCCAATTTTGAAGAATTATATGCAATTTATTGGCCATAAAAAGGTATGGGTATCTGGGTACTTTACTGGGGGACAGGAATCAATGAAGAAAAATGTTTTTTTTTTTAAACATTTTTAAAGGAGCAGTAATTTTAAGATTGCTTAAAGGGTAGCAATAAAAATAAAAAAATCCTTTAAATATCGTGTCAGGGGGGTCCCATTAACCTGCCTGTAAAGTGGCGCATCTGTACGATGTATACAACCTATAAAAAACAATATTGTGCCGAGCTAATAATCATACACATCTAATACAATAAACATATATAAATTAATTGCATATATGAGCCTTAAAGCATATAAGGCATAAAAAGATCTACACACAAAAAAGTAACAAAAACAAAAAGAGTCCCCCCAAAAAAAGCAGAACAATGGTGAACGTGCAAGAAAATTCCTCAGTTGATTCACCGCCAATCTGCATGTAACTCTCAGGTAAGGATAATCACACAATGCAGGCAGACCTTCACTGGTCTCAGCGGTTACCATTCATTAATCAATGCCTCAGTACTGAGGCATTGATTAATGAAATAGTTAAGCTTTTGTAAAAGATTCTTTCTTTCATAAATAGCGATCCGATATTTGACAGCTAAAGATAGCAGAGAGGTAGCAGAGTGAGTCACCTCTCTGCTATCCGTTTTGACAGCTCCGTAGACTGGCCCGTTGTCTATGAAGCTGTGTGATACCTTTCAGGCACAATGTTACAATGTATCTCTGTGCCTGAAATGTATCACTTCTGATCGTCTGGGCATGATCAGAAACCTTTAGGCCTTGTTCACACCAAGCGCGTTCCAGGAGCAGAGCAGTTACAGACCCGATCAAAACTGCATCCAATGTATTCCAATGGTATTTTGGGCTCTAGTTCACACCGCAGCATTCAGTTCCAGAGCATGTAAAAAAACTGCATCAAGCCCTATTTTACCTGCTCAGGAACGCTCTGGAACGCATGCAAATGCATCAAAAATGCATGCAAATG
This sequence comes from Nanorana parkeri, assembly GCF_000935625.1. Lineage (NCBI taxonomy): Eukaryota > Metazoa > Chordata > Amphibia > Anura > Dicroglossidae > Nanorana > Nanorana parkeri. The sequence continues at coordinate 17,710 of NW_017310123.1, forward strand.
TCCTGGAACGGACTAGAAGCCCATTCTAAACTAATTTTTTTAAATTGTTTAACCAAAAACGTGGCAAAAAAACGCGGCACAACCCCATGCACTGCGTGTGCAGAAACTCATGCAGATCTAGTCTGCATTTGGTGTGTACAAGCCCTTAGTGAGAGCTGATTCTGACATGCTGTCAGGATTAGTCTCTAAGGTTATTATTAGCTGTTATATAACCAAAAATTAAAAAAATTAATTTATCAAGCAGTCATAGTGACTACTTGATATAAACTGACAAAAAAGTGTAAAAAAAAAGAAAATAAAAATTACATATAAATCACATATAAATATATTGTTTATATTATAATTATTATTTTAAAAATTCAAAAAAATAATAATAATCAAATCTTTTCTTTACGTTTTTTCCTAATTTTTTTATATTTTATTGAAACTAAGTGAGGCGTTAGGTAGACATGTTTGATATAATTATATAGCCCTATCTGTCCTCTAAAAAACAATATATAATATGTGTGGGTGCACTTTGTAAGAAAGTATATTACTGATGTGGGACAATCACACAGCAAAAATTTTAAAAGTGTGTCAGTCATTTACAAACAGAAACTGAAAACAAGCTCAGTCATGAAGGGGTTAAACTAAGAATGCATGAAAAGGGTTGTTTACTGTATGAACAGTAACAATGTGAAATTCCCTACTATAGATATGGTATCAGCTGAAAGCATTTATATATTCAAGAGTTTTTCAGTACACAGAATATACAGGGATATGGATACTATTAGTGACATGTATACACACACACACACACATTGAACTGAATGGACTTGTCTTTATTCCACCTTATCAACTATATTACTATGTCACTATAAATAGGTACTACACTGACTACCAACCTAAAGCTGATCTGTGGGATAAGCAGATATGTCTAAATATGTTTAAACATGTTTATTCTTACTTGAATCTTAGTGTGCTTTATGTACTTTTCCCAGATCTGTGTCGTAGTCCAACATTACACTTCACCACTTATGAAGACCAGTCACTGCTGCATTCTCTAATCATGCAGGGTGACTGATTTTATATACGCCCTTCTGTAGTTATCTGCAGGCAGCCTATAGTGGGTGGGGCCTGTTGGGTCCCTCCTACAGCTCTCCTTTCTGCGCAGGCAATATTCAGCACCGTAATTATGTCACTGCTACTTTTAGAAGTTAGTAACCAGGTGTGCAAAGACATCTGGCGCACACAAAGTAAATTTAGATCCTTGGTGGCTATTGAGGGCTATATTATACTCAAGAGTACCAAGGGTCTTAACAAAAGTAGCAACGCCCCTGTCAAGTAGACAAGCTCTAATGTTTGTATAACCCCCTCCATATACTGGAATTTTGGTTTGAAACTTTTACAGCTATTTGTTTTTTTGATTCTTTTAGTAAAGCCAATTAAACTAATCCAGTAGTAATACTTATGTGCTTTTAATAAACAACAATGCAATGCACACAAACTACTTAGTTACAGGTGAAACAATACAGAACATACAGACTGCTATAATTATGCATACATACACACACATGCACAAGCTATCTATCCTTCTCTATCACATGCAATGGTTTCTGTGCAATAGGATACACTAAAAGTCGCATAGCTTCATTTATTTGCTGGTCCACAAATTCCTTATTGAACAGGACTTCTGGCTATTAAGCATTCTCAGAAAATGGCTTCTTGTTGCAATTTGTCTTTCTCTCTAGAAGCGTGGCTTAAGTGCCGTCTGTCTGGTTCCCTTGTCAAGTGATTTCCTTCACTTCCACCTCCAGTGAAGTTTCAACTATTGAACTGTGATGTGACCTTTTATTTGGCAACACACCGATGGGTGTAGCCCTTCAACTCACCTAAGGCTGGGCACACACCTTACAACCATTGCAAGACTTTTGTCTTGCGATGGTTGTAAGGTACTTAAAAAAACGTACGATCTGCCTATGTTGCATAGGCAGATCGTACTTGCGATGATCACAAGCCACGCCCCCTGAGGGGCGGGCTTCCGATGACCGCAATGCCGAACAGGCAGTGTGCGCTTGCGCACACTGGCCCGTACGGCTGTTATCGTACGGACATGCCACAAACCCGCCGAACATCGTACGATGCTCGGCGGGTTTTCGAACATGTCCGTAAGTTTAAAGTCGTGCGACCTTACAGTAGTAGAGGTCGCACGGCTTCCACACACCTTACGATAATCGTACGATCGCGGGATTTCCCGCGATTATCGTACGATAATCGTAAGGTGTGTGGGGAACCTAATACACAGGATTCTATGATGGGTGTAACTTTCCTTTGCCAATCTCTAAATGGCAGCACAGTACCATGAATGCCATCCATGGTCAGTTATGCCAAAAGGTAAGGCTATTGTTGACAAACTTTGTATGTGATGTTTACACAAAGCTCATGCAAAACAATAGAAGAGCAGCTATGCCCATATGTCTCTGAGTGAAAACTAGCTAAAAACAATGGAAAATACTACACCCATTGTGAGAAGCTAGCTTTGTGTCAACATTGTTTAACTTAACAATTGCATTTATTTGAGCATGACCCCCACTTAAAAACCTGGTGTTTGTAAATATACATTCTGTGTAAATTTACCATAGGTGTGTCTGTGTCTGTGTGTGTCTGAAAGAACAGTGGAGCATCATTCTATTTTATTTAATACAGTTCTTGTCACCTACTTATTAACTTTTAAAACTCAAAAATCAGAAATAAAATTAAATCCCTTGGTGATAGAATTTATATTTGCATATCTATCCTTTCTGAAAAGCCACAGAGCATTTGCATCATCTTCTTTCCTGGTTTTAGCAGATTGACATTATATAAGGCTGTATGGAACCAGCTACTACAAAGACTACTGCTTAACAAATAAAATATGCATCAAAGGTACAAGAAAACAGCATGAACATTTGGATGCATGTTTATTTATAAAATAGCAAATACAGGAAGACATGGGAGAATAATAGGACAAGAGTGCATAGTGAAATGGACATTTTCAAAGACAAAAATTGTATGTATGAAAAAAAGAAATTCACTTTACCTCCTGTTGTCTGCTGAAAATTAAGTTTTTGCAATTAATGAGTCAGTTCAACCAAAACCATTATTTGGTTCTGAAGAGTTAAAACCCATCTTAGCTCTCCCTGCTCCTACCCTATCTCACACATTCAGCACCTTAAAAAATGTTACCTTCTGATTTGTTTTACTCATCTAACTCATGTCCCTCACTGACAACGCTTTAATGAGTGAGGAACGGTGGATCCAGTGCTGCAGTTTGTACCTGCGCCTCTTTAACCTCTTGCCGTCCGCCCGTAGTAAAAAAACGGACGGACGGCACAAGATGTATGTGTGTGTGTTTTTTTAAGTATTGATATGGCTGCAGTATTTTAAATGTTTATATGAGGGGCCGGCATCCCTCTGCAAGCATGTCAAGGTGGGCCCACAATGCTTTTTTCAGTGGCACACTGCCAGCTGCCACCCCTCCTTCACTGGGGACCCTTTTACTGTCTCCTCCTGGCAAATCAGCACTCTCTGGTGGTGGTTCTGACTAAGCATGGGTCTCCTAAATGCACGCTGCTAGGCATCAAATGGGTGAGCACAATGATGATCCAGAGCAGACATGCAGATGTTGGTGGTTCCCTATCTATCCAACCTGAGCTAAAACAATATTACAGGGTTTGGGGCTAATCTGAGGTCCAAAGGTGACTGTGTTCGGGTTTATTGGAGATATTATAGTGCATGCATTTGGGCAGATCTGAGGTCTGAAGTTGCATGAATTGGGGCTGATCTGAGGTCTTAAAGTGCAGAAAATGGGGCTGATGTAATGTCTGAATATGCATTGGGGTTAACCTAAGGTCTGAAAGTGCAGGACTTGGAGGTGATTTGAAGTCTGAAGGTGCATGAATTGGGGTTGAACTTAGGTTTAAAAGTGCAGGAAATAGAGATGACCTGAGGTTTGAAGGTGCAGGAATTGGGACCTATATAGTGAGGCCTATATATAAGCATGTAAAGATACATACACTGGGGCTGACCTAAAGTCTAAAGTTCATGCACTGGGGCTTATCTGAGGTCTGAAGATGTATGAATTGGGGATGATGTGAGGCATATATAAGTATGTTTTTTTTTTAAAGTTTTAACTTTACATAATCAGTACTATGATGAGAACAAACATTTAAAACAAATAGCACTTATAACAGTATTACACTTTAAAAAATGTTTACAATAAAAAATTCAAATCAAACAAATATACATTGCCCAACAAGGTATTTATTTAATTTCTTGCCCAAGTACTTACAATCATCATCGTTCTAACTTTAATATCACTTTAATGTAGAAAACCTTGCGGACCCCTGGTTTTTATATTCAGTAGCTTTAGTAATGGATTATAAATAATGAAGACCTTTACATGGCATACCTATTTCCAAGGGTTTACTGTTCAGTCCAAAGATGTGGCATGTGGGCTCTTCCTCTTCTCCTCCAACAGCAGCAGGAGAGATCTTTACTCCTGCACAAAAAAAGCATTCTTATAATGACAAGAGTGTGTGCCAAAGCTGCCTGACGCCGCCTTCCCAGGCAGTGGGAGCAGGATAGTTTGGGCTAAAGAAGTCTGTTAAATGACTCTGGCTCCCTTTTCCACCTGGGACACTGAGGACATCTAGTACTGGAAAAGAAATACAGAGGAAGACAGTTCTGAATTAAAGGTGAGTATTACAGCAAAAGCTGTTTTTAATGTTTTTTTAAATTTTTGGCTGGAGTTCTGCTTTAAGCCACAGAAGTCCAGCCAAAAATGTACCTGTGTTTTGGCTCTTGAAGCAAAGCTATATTCATATAATAATGCTCAAGTAAACTGCTATGCCTGGCCCATTGAACCTTTAGGTGGCAAAAGCAGTTGTGAACTACATACACCTTTCATTTAAAACAGTGTTCCGTCTGTGCTGGACATGTGCTTAAATATTGGGACATTAGTCACAAGGTCTCCGTCAGAGGAGAGGATCACTTTTCACATAAGCTGCTGTCTAACTACTCTGCATAAACATCAGTTGACAAGTCCCCTCCAACAGAAATTACATGACATGTGATCTAGGATTTGGTTGCCTGATCATTCCCCAGATAGTGGACATTTTGGCAGACAGTACATAGGGAACAATACAATTACCTAGCTGATTAGATCACCGAACTTAAAGAGAAACTGTGCCCAAAAAGGGCTAAAGACTACCCATCAGAATTTTCATGTGGACTCCCTGCAGCTGATCTTTTCTCCTCATTACTGACTTGCCATGTCTTGTCCCTCACTGTGTCTCTGGAGGCAGCCATCTTGGTAGATACAGGTACTGGCTTCATCAATTTAACCAATGCTAGTTCAATCATCATTTAATCAAGACAAGGTCACATCCCTCACATACCAGAAGTATGCTGCTAGAAATTCAAGATAAATGTTACATCTTTCATGGTAATGTTTAGGCACAATTAACATCTTTAAATGTTCCGCATAACATACCGTATCAAATCTTTAGTTCCACATTTAGTTTTAAGAAGACTATGATGTGGGTATTGTCCATACTGATCAGGCAGAGTGGATGCTTTTTGTAGGGTGAAGGCAATATCTGTTTTACGGGGCATTTTGAGGATTCTTTCTTTCTTTCTTTCTTTCTTTCTTTCTTTCTTTCTTTCTTTCTTTCTTTCTTTCTTTCTTTCTTTCTTTCTTTCTTTCTTTCTTTCTTTCGTTCTCCTCCCCATTAGTGACTACAGCAATTACCAAATACTGGAAAAGAGAGAATCATGGGTTTACCTTAAAACAGTGAACTGCAACTTAACATTGCAGAATTTGATTGAATTTCTAGGAACCGGCATGAATTAGCTTGCAATATGCTGCACATTCTTCATGGAATAAAAAATATTTCTCTTACTGACAGTCCTAATAATGGCATCTGTGAAAATATGCAATGATGTTTACAAGTATGCAATGCACACACAGGACAGCAAACAACAAAAATAAATTAAAGCACAGAACTAAGTCATCTGAAACCTGTGCTGTCATTTTAAAAAGCTTGAATCCTGCACCACTACATTGAGCAGAAACATCTGTGTATATTTCTGTTTAAGTGTGATGATAAGTTATATTATTTATTACAGGTATTTACATAGCACCAACAATTTTCACAGCACTTTTACATACTGCACATTCACATTAGTTCCTACCCTCAAAGAGCTTGCAATCTAAGATCCCTATCTTTACACACACACACACACACACACACACACGCACATCCACTAGAGCCAATTTAGACAGGAGCCAATAAACCCATTAGCGTGCCTTTGGAGTGTGGGAGAAAACAGACTCGAGTACAGAAGAACATGCAAACTCCTTGCAGATAGTGGCATGACTAGGTTTCCAATGGGGGACCCCCGTGCTACAAGGCAGAATTGCTAAAAACTGAGCTACGGTGCTTAAAAACATCACCTTAAACTGTTACTTTAGTTTTGATGTGAAAAAAACAATCCATTCTGGGTGATCAATGTACATGCAAGGATTTTAACAAAGCAAGAAATAGCTGTTTGTTTCTTTGTATCCTTTCTAGGCTGATTCCTGAGCATCTGCTTCGTTATAACCACCTGGTGCACTTTCAGCGTTCTAATGAGGAAAGATGCAGTGTTTGTATCCCTTTAGAAGTAGTTAACCCTTAGGAAGCATCTGGCCAAAAATTACATTTCTATTGCAGGGTATGCCTGAAATGTTAGTTTTATTTTAGTGCAGATGAATGAGAATGAGTGCAGATGAATCTGTGAGCCAATCAGACACACAGGAAATTAAATTTTTGGGAGCATTTCATACACCAACAGTGTACATATCCCCTCCAGTTTGCTACATTGCATTGAAGTATTTTACCAGTTTTAAAAAATTGCAGCAGCTTTAGATTGAAATGAAAAGGTCATTTTTAATAACATTAAATTACTAAATGGCTTGGGCGGCAATTTTATATGCTATATTATTTGTTAAGGAAGTGGTATTTTCCTTTAAAGAGCCATTATGTATGTGGTTAATATATGTAATGATAGTAGTCACTAATGCATGTAAAAATACTATTTGGTGTTAAAACGTGTATGTAAACCCAAAATCTAATTTTCAGTATATTTGCAATCATGCCTTACCATATACAGTTTTCTTAAGCAAATCTTATTTTCTGAATCAGATGCATTTTTTCTCTTAGAGATTCTGCCAGTGGCAGCATTTCCTGTTGCAGGCTGACAACAGTAGGCCTCTCCCATACAATTCACATCATTGTCAGCCTGCTGTGCACACTCCTTTAGTTGGCCATTAGCCTGCCTTTCAGATGTGTGCATGCATGCTGCCTCCATGGCTAACTGTAGCAGTGCAGACATCAGGGTGACAATTCTGCTAATTGTGAGGCAGTGGCTTAGCTTTGCCAGCCTGCAACAGGTAGTAATATTACTTGTAGGATTTCTAGGTAAGAACCTTTGCAAAGTTTGCAAAAACCATTTGCTTAAGAAAACTACATATATTAGGGCATGGTGCCAAACAAACAAAAAAAATGATTATGGGTAGGGATGCACAGATACTTTTCGAGTACAACTACAGATACTTGGAATTTTCATGAGAACTACCAGGGTTGCAGTGGTTGCAGCTGGGACCTGGCTCTGGCGCACCACAACTGTCCTGAAATCATTAGTCTGTATTGTTTTAGAAAAACTGTCACATGACAATAAACAAAAATGTATCAGTACTCGTACTTGTAAGTACTCGGCAAGTACCAGTACTCGTACTCGCAAAACTGGTATCTGTGCATCCCTTTATTTATATTTATAAAAACAAAATCATACATTAAAACAGAGATGTACACATCCCAGGAGCTCCGTGTGCTGCTTACAAATGACAGCTCCTAATTTTTTAATTTTTCTCTGGTCTAGCCTTGGAGCTCAAAAGTATCGGTACACGTACTCGTACTTGTACCGAGTACTGTACTTGGTATCTGTGCAACCCTAATTATGGGCATACTTACACTTTTTTTTCTTTAATTCCTGTGCTTTTATTTATATGTGCTTCACATTTGCATGCAGATAAAGCTATCAAGAAAAAAAAAATTGACATTTGGACTAGGCATGAGAGATTCTGCCCAGGTTCATCAAATTCTGTTTATAATCACCAAACTCCAAACATAAAAGCAAACCCCAGTGAATTCTATGGAGGACAAATTGTGCTACTAAATTCCAGCCATTTTCAAAGCTAATAGGTAAGCTATTGTCAAAAAGAGCATGGGGGACTGGGCACTGCCATGGGGATAGTTAAAAAAGCAATATATAAATAAATAAAATTGTACAGTGTGGAGAATGTGCTTTTAATGCAACTTTGAATGTGTAACATGGGAAAAACATCAACTCTTTGACTGCTTCCCATCCAGCGGCCATACATAAATGGCCGGAAGGGAGCCTTAAAGATGCGGGTGGGTGTTTGAAAGCATCCTTCCCCAGCCCAACTCATACGCATATGCGTGAGCGCGAAAACTGCTCAAATCTCAAACAGCCAGCGATGGCTGTTTAAATACAAGCGTTCTGGCAGCCGTATAGCCACCCAATTGCTTGTATTTTGCATGTGGGTGTGTGATGCTCCCTGCACTGCCGCCGCCGATCCCAAACCCTGCTGTGTCCAGTGCAGGCCCGGGACCGGCGGCGGCACAGCGGCACTGTGATCGGAGATCAGAGGGAAATCAGTACACGATCTCCCTCTGATCTCCTCCCTTGTCTCTGAATGCAGAAAGTGATGTATATTACATAAATTCCACATTCATCTGTAATTTCCGGCTACAGAAGCCAGAGATAGAGTGAAGCCCCCTATGTGATAGCAATAGAGTTAAGTGTAAAAAAATAAAGTTTAAAAAAAATGTAAGCATAAATAATATTAAAGTCACATATAAAAAAAATTAAATAACACAAAAAAGTAAAAGTCCCTCGCCCCCACATACACAAACAAACATGCATCCGGTGTGCCTACATGCGAAAATTCGATTGCACCAATTGCGCCTCACATGTTACATATCACTGCGGACATCGCAGTGAGAGCAAAAATTCTAGGGCCATTAATCACTGTTAACACTAAACAGATGAGCAGTGAAAGCTTTTAAAGGGTGGCCAATGGCCAATTTTGTGTATGGTAGTTTTTTGCAATATCGCGGACGCGCGCAATTTTAAGGCTGGACATGTTTGGTGTCTATTTACCCAACATGACCCCATATTTTATATTTTACCAAAACATTTGGGTAATAATAAATATTTCATAACATAACATAGGGAAAACAGTTTTTTCAAAATTTTCGGTACTTTTTTAACGTTTATAGTAAAAAATAGAATCCACAGTGGTGATTAAATGCCACCAAAAGAAAGCTATATCTGTCCCCCAAAAAATGGTATAAAATTAGTTTCAGTGCATAAATGTCAGTCAAATTACTGCAGCGCTAAATATTGAAAAATAGCCTGTGCAGGAAGGGGCTTTATCACCCCGGACTTAAAGTGGTTAAATTAATGCTTGGGAGATGCTTTAAGCTGTATGTGGTGTTACAGAACAGTATGATTTTCAAGAACGGCATTAGCGACACCATATTCTGGCATCAGATAATTTGGATGTGTAGTTTTTTAAAATAATCATAATTAGCTTGCCTTAACCACCTCCCGTTCGCCAAACGTTCAAAAACGGCTGGACGGGGGTCTTCTGTATGCGGGTGGGCGTCTCTAGGCGTCCTTCGTGTCCGTGCCAGAAACCGGCAGAATTTTAAACAGCCAGCGATGGTCGTTACATACAAGTGGTCCGGCGTCTGTAAAGATGCCCGATCGCATGAATGCTGCATGTCTCTGTTGGCTCCCCCCTTACCTCTCCTAATGGTCGCTGTCCCCGCAATCCCGGGCGTCCGATCCGGGATGGGCCATGTGGCTCCATGTGGCTCCGTGCACTGAGAATGTAGGGATATCAGTACACAATCTCCCTCCACCCTCCTCCCCAGTCTCTGAATGCATGAAGTGATGCTACATCACATCCGCATTCCTCTGTCACTGTCCGGTACAGAAACCGGAGAGAAGCTGATGAAGTAGATCTGTGCTTCATTAGCTTCTCCGGGGGTCCCTAGGTGACATTCATTTCATTACAGATACATGATGGAATAAACGTCAGTCAAAGTACCGCAGCGCTGAATACTGAAAAATGGCTTGGACAGGAAGGGGGTGTAAACACCACAGTCAGCAAGTGGTTAAATATGCCAGCAACACCCAAATCTTATTCTTATCTTAATCTTATATTTCAACTTGAAAACAAAAATGTAGGTAGTTTTCCTTGTGACACCTGATTTTCTATCCAGTGGTAATAGACTTTAATTGAATGGGGAAAGTAATAGCCTCAACATTTAAAACTATAGGAAAGTTTACTCTTTAACAAAAGCTAAAACTCCAAATTGGCCAATGGCTAAAAAGTTTAATAGTATAGTGTGTGAGCAGTTTTTTGCAGTACTACACTGCATTGTCTTAAAAGTAAAAAAAAAATCAAAACAGAGTGCACAATAACATGTTAAAACCACAACACCACATTCATTGACTTATGACAAATATTATCAAGTATATATTTGGTAGGAATTAGCATGCGTCAGGACTTTATGTGAACACTTGAATAGGCGGGGGGAAAAAAAGCAAGTCAGATTTTACCTTGCAATACAATATTGTTCAGAGCCTGGACAGTACATAATCAGCTTGGTTAGGCTGCAATATAAGAGGGAGAGATGAGGCAGATTTCATCTTGAAATAGAAATGAGAGTTTATTATTTGAGAAACAATAGCCACAAATACTGTACAGTGGCTGTATAGTGCAGTGCCAGGTTACAGCAGGCATCAACTGCCATCTGGAGTTGCATAAAAAGTTACACTATACACTATAACCACCCCTAAGTCCAGCAGTCTAAACCTCACTAAGTCCAAGCTCCTTTCACTGCAACCCCTAACCTATATAATCTAGTGAAAATTGCCTGGCCTGGGATGCCCTCGAGTGGCAGATTCCCATTCACAATTTTTGTGGTTTACTCATTTTTTTATATTTATTTTTCTGTACTTTTTTCCATTGAGCTGGCATTGGGCATGTATATTTTGGAGAGGCATATTTGATTTTGTTTATTTAAGGGACACCGCATAAAGTAGTGTTCACCAAAAGCAACACATATTTATTCCCCCTTTGCTATAGCTGCCATTAAATTTAGGCAAACGCTCTTTTTTAAAAGTGTCAAGCTCACCTACACTGAAAGGCATAGGTTGTGCATCTAGAGATAGTAGGGAGTAAGCAGTTTCTGCATGGCAAAGCAGTGGTAGGACGACACCATCAGTGCACATTTGTCTTTCCTATCTCATAGTGGTCATGCTATACTAGAAAGAGGTAGTGAAGTAGCAGACTTTTTCTTCTTACTCCTCCCAAAGCAAAAGCAACAACCCTTGCCTGCTAGAGGAGTGAGTGGAATTAGAGGCCACTACTATCCCCAGGGCTGATTCACAGAGCACTGCAATGTGGGCCTCCTTTGAGGTATCTGCTGCTAGAGTGAAATAAAAAAGTCTTCAAATCAAGCCAATGTCCAGTGGCTCAATGCCAGCTTGGCAAAACTGCTGGCTTTGCTGCTGCTCCCATTCTAGCTTGTCGAATAATTTCTTCCCATGAGTTTATGCCCCATGCAACACCACAGTGGCAAATACCCAGCCGTTATTTTATGTAGAAGTCCATCCCCCAAACACCATAACTTTGCCCATTTAGTGATCTCTACCCTCCAATGGCATGTGGAATGCAATGAGGCAGCAGAGGAGGACTATAAGAAGGAGGGCGGTGGTTGGGGTACTGGTGAGGTAGAGAAGGAAATGGAAAAGGATTAGGAAACCTATGGTCATAGGCCGCTTGCCTTTCCACAAATTTTAATCAAAGTTGTAATTGTTTTTCCTTGTAAGGCCATTGCTGCCCTAGTCAAGAAAGCAGAGGCAGGGACGGCAATGCAAAATGGGTACTACATTACGCAAGAAGAAAGTCCTAGGCCTCAACACCACCTTATCCCTATGCAAAATGAGACAGGGTTTCTTGCAAGAAAAAGCCACTAGCTCAGACACTTGCATCTGAAAAGGTGATGGCTACAAGGAATACCACCTTGTAGGTAAGAGTAGAGAGAGGAATGTCTATAGTTGGTCCAAAAGGCCGTTTCTAAAGCATAGAAAGAACTAGAATTAGATCCTATGGGGATTGAACAGGGGGAAGTGCACACACTATACAAAGTGAGACAATCTGTACAAAGGTCTAAATCAAAAAGTGAGAAGCCAACAATCTCTAAAACAAGATAGAAAGGGCAGAAGCCTAACCTTTGATAGTACCAAATGTTGATCCAGAACCCGCCATTTTCCCACCTGACATCACTATTTTTTTATATGTTGTTTCTTTAACCTCTTGCCGTCCGCCCGTAGTAAAAAAACGGACGGACGGCACTGCTGCATTGGCGGGTTGCCGTCTCCAGACGGCAATTTTTTTCTGCTCGCACGCGCCCCCTAGCGGGCACGCACGGGCAGAAAAGACCCGACCATTGCACACACCTGTTACCGGGTGTTTCACATATAGGCGATCAGCGGGTCCATAGCCCGCCGATCGCCTATATGTGCTCGTTCCGTCCGGGCTGTGAATGCAGAAGTGATGTGTATTACATCACTTCCGCATTTACCTGTCAGTCATCTGGCTGCTATAGCCAGAGAGAAGAAGCTGATAAAGCAGATCTCTGCTTCATCAGCTTCTTTTGGGGTCCACAGGTGACATTAGGGGTCCTAGAGACCCCTAATGTCTCCATAAAGAGGACCTGTCAGTGTGCCTTCGCTATTAAAAAGGGGATTGTTATCCCCCTATATAATAGCAATTAGTGATGAGCCGAACACCCCCGTTCTCGGTTCTAACTCGAACTTTCGAACATGGAAAAAGTTCTA
>NW_017310124.1:0-2048 GCF_000935625.1 Nanorana parkeri
GTGGAACTCAATAAGAACCCCTCCCTCTTTCTCTCCCTGGACCCCGAAAAAGCGTTCGACAGGATCAATTGGCACTTCCTGAAAGCAGTATTATTGAAGTTACAACTAAAGGTGGCCATACACTCTACAACCATCGCGGGACCTTAGTCTTGCGAGGGTTGTACAGGGATTAAAAAAAACGTACGATCTGCCCCATCTCGGACGGGCAGATCGCACTCTCGATCATCGCAAGCCGCGCCCCCCCCCCCCCTGAGGGGCGGGCTTGCGGCGCCCGACATGCCTGAGGCTTCCGATGACCGCAATGCTGAGCGTGCGCGCACACCGGCCCGTTCGGCATTTGTCTCCCGAGCACCGTTCTAACCAGCCCGGAATGGTACGATTCCCGGCGGGTTTTCGAGCGTGCTGGTTCGACGGAAGACGTGCGACCGCGCAGTAGAAACGGTCGCACGCCTCCGTTCACGCTGCTCGATTCTCGTACGCTAGCGGGATTTTCCCATGAGAATCGAGCGGTGGATGGGCACCTTAACTTTACAAGCAGCTTACCCCTATGCTTGGGCGAATTCATCCATCACTTGGCATTCAACTCCCGGCCTCGTCAACGAAACTATATGACTACAACTACAAACCGCTTCTCCAAACCGTACCTGAAGACCTGTGGCCTCCCTCTCCAAATTTTACCGTAGAGTATGCGGTAGAGTAGGGTTGCCACCTGTCCAGGATTCACCCGGACAGTCTGGGTTTTGAATGCTGTGTCCGGGTTTTATGGCACCAGAAACCCGGACACAAGATGTCAGGCAGACGGGGGCAACCAAAATTAAGATAGGGGCTACTGGCCCTCCCACTGAAAATAGTCTCAATTGTGATATTTACATATAAATGGGTGGTGCCCATTACATATGAATAAGCCACGCCTCATTCTCCCAAAAGAATATGTCCGTGTGATGCTAGAGTGTTCGGGTTTCGCTTGAAGAAAAGGTGGCAACCCTACGGCCCCCTCCTCTAGAAGGCACATCTGAAGTTTGCCAATGAACATCTAAAAGATTGAAAGAAGGATTGGGAGAAAGTGCTGCGGTCAGATGAGACCAAAATTGAGCTCTTTGGCATTAACTCGACTCTCTGTGTTTGGAACCACAAATCCTCCTATAAACATAAATCCATGGGAGGGCTCGGCCTTCCTAACCTCGCCAAGTACGGCGCAGCTACAATCCTAGCCCAAGTTCAACACTGGTGCCAAAATACGCAAGTCAAACTGCGGGCTCAAGTGGAACTTTCCCTGCTGCCTTGTACCTCTGCTGTGAATGTCTAAGGCCCCCGTTCACACCTCGGCGTGTTGTAATATGCGCGGTGAAAAAGTCGCGCGATTCCGAAGGCTACTTGGCTGTATCCCGATGGAAAACGCCCTACAAAACGGCCCACAGGTAGTCCCCGGGACCCTTTCAGGCGCGGGCCGTTTGGCAGGGCGTTAGGGACGGGCGCCGAGGTGGGAACGAGACCCATTGACTACAATGCGTTGTATATTTTTGAGCGTTCGTCGAGCGTAGAACCCGCTACAAAGCGGTCAGGTGCGAACCAGGGCTAACCGTCGCTTAACGTGACTCCAATCCCTCTTTCCCCGCTCCTTTCCGACTATACAATCCACGCTCGCGTCGTGGAAAACCTTACCTACCCCCTTCCCATGTACCAAATCCGTCCACGCGTTTCCCACCCCACTAGACTTTTTGGAACGCTGCATCCCCCGACTGAATCCGAGACACTGGAGAAAATCCGGGATTGACCGTGTTTTGCGGTCCACGAGACGCGCCGGACCGTAGGACGCCGGGAAGGTCCGGCGCGCCTTACGGAGCACTCGACAGACCGCAGCTTCCGTGACAGAGGCTGCAGTTAGTGACCGCTGAGGCAGGGGGCGCTGTGACGACACAGAGCAGGCGAAGAACGTCCGTCCTTCGTCAGCTCTGTGGTGATCTCCATCGCCGCCGCCGCCGCTCGGCTTTAATACGAGTCATCTCGTTAGATCACTGGTATTAAACGAGCGGCGGCTCCCCCTCCCC
>NW_017310124.1:2165-4606 GCF_000935625.1 Nanorana parkeri
ACCTTTGTATTCAGAAAACGCTTAAATCTATGCCTACCCTGTGCGAGCAATATAACCTCCCCCCAAACGTGGAACACACCGATATCTACAGGCGTCACATCTCCTGACTTCGCGTTCAATACCACTAACCATACCAATTGATGCCAACCCCCATAAATTCGTCTTTAGCTCCACCCCTATCAAAGGAGGTATCTCTACATTCTGTGCCCTCTTGGGTCTCTATAATCATTTTCAAAAAAAACCTCTCCCGTGATCAAATGGGAACAGGAACTTGGTACCTCCTTCTCGGATACCCAATGGAAACCGGCGCTTCAAGCATGGCACGACGGGGGGGGGGCATCCCGTCTGCTCTAACCATTGGGAACTTTCCCAAATAATTATCCGTAGGTGGTATCGCGCCCCTTGCAAGTTCTCCGAATTCTCTGCCTCCAATTCACCACTTTGCTGGAGACTGTGCGGCTGCATTGGTTCAATTTCTCACATCTTTTGGCACTGCAGGCCCCACCCCGTGTGTGTTCCGGAATGGAGTCTTCCGTATCACCTCCCATTTTTTCCCCCCTCGCCTCTCTCTCCATCCCCAGAACTCGCCCTACTGCATATTGATATTTTCCCACCGGCAGCATATTCTCTGGGCAGCTAAATTGTCGATTACCCGTCGAGGGTTACAAACAACTCCTCCTAAACATCATTGACCTGATTTCATTAGTTAAAGGAGAACTACGAGGGGGAGGGGGAGGGGCTTGTCACTCACCTCGTAGTTCTAAGCCGACCTGCGACAATGAGTCACGGGTCGGCTCGGTAGATCGGGAACACATACCGGCGTTCGCTCGCCTCTCGATCCTGTGGCGGCTCTCTGCCGCGGCAGGGGGGGGGGGTGGGCTTTTTCCCCCCCCCCATCCTAGGCGGGGAGGGGGGCGGGTACAGCCTCTAGATAGGCGGAGCCAGCTGTCACTCACGCAGCTGGGCGGATCCAGACATCTACGTCGGGATCCGCTCCGGCTGCGGCGTCTCAGAGCTGCAGCTCCCTATATACCGAGCCTAGGGTGACGGGAGGACGCTAGTTTGTGTCCCTCCCCCGACCCTGAGGAGAACTATGGGGAAAAGCCCCTCCCCCCGTACTTCTCCTTTAACACCCAATATTCCTATGAAAAGATGTTTGCCGTGAAAAATAACTCATATCCTAAATTCCTCTCAGCTTGGAGAAAATGGATTGTACATCCCTACTGCATTGTTTGATCTCTAATATTGCCCGACCCATAACTGGTCCATACCTTGTCTTCCCTCCTTCCTCCCCTCCTCTCTTTCCACTTGTTTTGTCATCCTCCCTTCCTCCTCACCTCCCTACAAATGGAAATTATATTGCGAAGCATGCTGTATCCTGGATGTTAAGTTGGTTATGTTATATGCGTTTTGTTATGTACGCTTCACTTGACTTCAATAAAGTTAAAAAACTACTTCAAAAACTTCAAAAACTATTGAAAGTTTAACAACAACAAAAAAAAGGTACCTCGGCGCTGAACACTGAACAATGGCCGGGAGAGGAAGGGGGTTCCCCCTCCCCAAAATGGATCCACCCCCGTAATCCAAAAATGTGAAACGCTCAGCGTGAACCGGGCCTGAGGATGTACGGAACATGCACACTACTACACTACGAGGCGGGTTTTTGTTCGGGGGGGCTGCAGTTCCTCCGAGCTCCACCAGGTGGTGATCTCAATTTGACCCAGACAGGGAGTCTCTATGGAAAACAGGAAGTGATGTCAGGTGCAGACGGGAAGTGACGTCACGTATAAATAGGAAGTTCTAGCTGTGAGGTGAGTCGGGAGGAAGTAGAGAGGAGACATTGCTGGGACTGGCAGCAGAGGAGGTAAGAAGATTCCCCACTTACGGAGCCGGAACATTTCCCTCATTTCGGAGATGTCGCTTTCTCCACCGGTGACCTTTCCACGTCATTCTAATGGATTCCATGACTTTTATTCCGCAGAGTCCGGTCATTGCCAGCTGAGGACCAAGGGTGCAGCAACCAAAATTAAGATCGGGGCTACTGACCCCGCCCACCCCACTGAAAATAGTCTCACCTGTGATATTTACATATGAAAAGCCGCAAATCATTCTCCCCAAACAAATGTCCGCATGTCGCTAGAGAGTTCGGGTTTTGCTTGAAGAAAAGGCGGAGACCCTACATGAGCGGACTGACTGGCTTTAGCTCCCAAGTTCCCGAGGTCAGATCCGGGCCGGGCATTTATCCTGGCCTGAGGTCTGCCGTGGGTTTATTCTGGTCTGAGGTCTGCCGTGCGTTTATCCGGGCCTGAGGTCTGCCGTGCGTTTATCCGGGCCTGAGGTCTGCCGTGCGTTTATCCGGGCCTGAGGTCTGCCGTGCGTTTATCCGGGCCTGAGGTCTGCCGGGCGTTTATCCGGGCCTGAGGTCTGCCGTGCGTTTATCC
>NW_017310124.1:4635-11242 GCF_000935625.1 Nanorana parkeri
CCCCCCCCCCCCCCCCAGTCCTAGATGATCCAGTCTTCCCGTCGGTCCTCCTGCGGTTCAGAACTGAAGAATTTGGGTCCAAATAGCCGAACCAGAAAAAATTCTTCCATTTGGCTCACTTTCCAGCTCGTTTCTCTTGGTCTAGATCTTCAGATTCTCCCCCCCAGTCCACGCTCATTTCTATAACACAAGAATGTATATGTGGGTGGGGCTTGTATGTGGGCGGAGCATCAGGGCGGCCCCCATCAACTGGTATTGCCCCTGCTGAGGACAATGGTCCACGTCTGGAAGGTGGACACGGCTGGTACGTGAAGTTGTGGCCGTGACACAATCTGCTGGGAAGACTCTTTGATTCCTCCCCGATGATTGGCTGACTCTGGAATTGGGGCGTGGCGACCTTTACGGTTTTCGGGGGAAACCATCGGCTCTGAAGCTGTGGAATGTTGACGAGGAGACGAGCTCCTTCCAGAAACCCAATCCCCAACGTCTAGAACTTCTCCTGGAATCCACTACGGGAATCTTCCAGGACAACGGGAGGGTTTCCCTGACTGCGATCCCGAGACCATCTCGTCTTGGGTGTGGGGAGCGTTGGGTGGTCTTGGTGTTGGTCCCACACCGGCGTGATGCTCTAGTGTAGCCGTCTGAAGTGGGGCGATTGAGGCTGCCATCAAGCCTGGGGCCCGCTCGTGGGGGAAGTGGAGCTTCTGGACTGCAAAGTCGGAATCTGGGAGCCGAGGGTCTGGAGTTTCTCTTGTGGAACGCTCTGGACTGAGCTCAGCAGGTTCTCCAAGCCATCAGTTCTGAAGGTTCGGGATCCCGAACCTCCTCGGAGTCTGAGCACCGTGTCGGACGTCGGTGACCAGAACCTCCGGCGACCGTTGACTCAGCGGCAGGAGGTCTAGATATCCCAGAATCGGGAATGTTACATAGTATTTGAGGTTGAATAAAGACGCATGTCCATCAAGTCCAACCCAGTCCAGTAAAGCTGCCACTGGGGCTGGATCCTCGGTGAATACTCAGGACATGGAAGGCGGGCCAAATGGAACGGTTACAAATTGTGCGTCATGACACAGGATCTGGCATTGCCGGTGCCGGAATCCCGAGAACCAGGAACCCATTGCCGCTGTGCACCATGTACGTGATACTACGAGGCGCTTGCCAACCAACGGAGCAAAGTCCACGCTCCCCACTGCCCAATGGAGGGAAGAGAACGGATCACCCCACCCCCCACTCCACAGCTCTCTACACCACCAGCAGCTTCTTCCTTCTGTCCAATCCAAGTTCTGCTAATTATCCAGCAGCTCTGGCTCAAGTCCCACATGTTCCCCCGCCTGATCTTCATACTGACCCTACGTTGTCCTCACACCACCGCCTCAGAACCAAGGATCCTATTTATCATTCCTTGTCTGCAGATCTCAACCCAACGGAGGAAAGGTAATGCCCGATGGGACAGGTCAAGAGAGTCCGGGGGCCACCAAAATGTGTTCTCATGAGGGCAACCGTTTCTATATGTACAGCGACCCTCCTATCACCCCTCCCCCATCCATGTTGTATTATTAATGTGTAACCAACACCACCCGAATCATTCTTCTGTTTTCCAAAGTCATCCGTCTACAAGGAAGCCTCCAGAGATCACATGACTGAGCGGGTGAGGATGGAGGAGGAGGAGGACCGGAGTCACATGACCGAGAGGATACTGAACCTCACCCTGGAGATCATCTACCTGCTGACCGGAGAGGTGAGGAGCATTCTGGGAGGTCACATGACCTCACTCTTATCTCCATTAATAAGACCCTGACCAGAGGGGTGAGGGGGATTCTGGGAGGTCACATGACCGGAGGGGTGAGGAGACATAACTCATTGTCCTCCTTTCTCAGGGTTTTGAAGTTGTGAAGAAGTCAACTGGTAAAGGACTGAAGCTCAACAGACGTCTCCATGGTCCATCCAGCGCGGCGCTTCCAACTCAACTCCCGACTCCCGAGAGAAGGATGGAGAAGAAGGTCCTAGAAGTCACCAAGAAGATGATGGAGCTGCTGACGGGAGAGGTGAGCGGTGCCGGGGATTCTGGGACTTGATCCAGGAACAGACAAGGGGTGTGTCTGGGTGGTGACGGGAGAGGTGGGCGGTGCCGGGGATTCTGGGACATGATCCAGGAACCGACAAGGGGCGTGTCTGGGTGGTGACGGGAGAGGTGAGCGGTGCCGGGGATTCTGGGACATGATCCAGGAACAGACAAGGGGCGTGTCTGGGTGGTGACAGGAGAGGTGAGCGGTGCCGGGAATTCTGGGACATGATTCGGGAACAGACAAGGGGTGTGTCTGGGTGGTGACGGGAGAGGTGGGCGGTGCCGGGAATTCTGGGACATGATCCGGGAACAGACAAGGGGCGTGTCTGGGTGGTGACGGGAGAGGTGAGCGGTGCCGGGGATTCTGGGACATGATCCAGGAACAGACAAGGGGCGTGTCTGGGTGGTGACGGTATCATTGTGTGTGTCAGGTTCCTATAAGGTGTCAGGATGTCTCTGTCTATCTCTCCATGGAGGAGTGGGAGTATCTAGAAGGACACCGGGATCTCTACAAGGACGTGGTGATGGAGAATGCCCCGCCCCTCACATCACCGGGTAAGAGGAGAGAGCAGTACGGAGGCTCCGCCTACATCCCCCATCATCTGATACACACATAGAAACAATGTATTCAGTCAGTGTGTGTGTTTCCTACAGATGGATCCAGTAAGAGGAACCCACCTGAGAGATGTCCCCGCCCCCTGTATTCCCGGGACTCCACCCAGGAAGATCTCACCCTCCCCCACCATGAGAGATGTCCCCGCCCCCTGTATTCCCGGAACTCCACCCAGGAAGATCTCACCATCCCCCACCATGATCAGGTCGGTGACTAACCATTATTGGTGTCTCTGGTTTATACACGGCCATGTTTGTTACAATAAAAGTCTTCTTATATATGCAGAGTGGAGACCTCGAGGATTATCACATTGTTGTTAAAGAAGAGGACGAGGAGTACGGGGTGATGGAGGAGCTTTCTGAAGGACACATGGACATTATGATGGAACCACGTAGTAAGAGGAACCCACCAGAGAGATGTCCCCGTCCCCTGTATTCCCTGGACCCCACCCAGGAACATCTCACCATCCCCCACCATGATCAGGTGGGTGGAGTTGAGGGGCGGGAACATAAAGTGAGGGAACGCTCTGACATGTGGAGATGACGTGTGGACTCTACAAGATGAGATCTTCTATGTGATGTCACATCATAAATACTTCTATGTCACAGATGAGACTTTCTGCCGTTCTGTTGGTTTAGGGTGAAGATCTGATGAAGATGAAAGTTGAGGGTGAAGTAGAAGAGACGTATATGAGGGATGATCAGCGATATACGGAGGAGGAGGCCGGGATGATGAGGAGGACGTTCATAGGGGAGGACGGAATGATGAGGACATTCATGGAGGAGGACACTCCTAGAGAGATCGGCACAGGTGGGTCATAAATACTACATACCTCCTCCTCGTTGGTTCCCTCACCCTCTATGGTCCATGAGTGATAGAACATTCAGAGGATCCATTTCATGGTCATCTGAGGGGGAGGAACGTGAGATCCTCCGAGACGAATCTGACTGTGGGCGGAGTCCCGCTTGAGGAAGGGTAGGACATCCCATGTGGGGGAGATGACAGACTAAGGTGGGTGAATCTAGAAGTCTTCTGGTCGGAGGTCGGGAGGAACCATCTACCAGATATGATCCTCCTCACCAAAGCTGACTGATGTGGGCGGAGTCCTGGGTGAGGTGAACCAACCAATAATCTCTTTCTTTCTATTTGTAGTCCACGGACGGGACGTCGGGAAGATCTCAGAGGAACGTCTCACGTTGTCTCCAGAAGATGAGGACATCACACAGCGTAGTCCGGGGGAAGACCATAATGTCCATCAGGGGCCCCACAGTGCGGATGGACCATCGTATTCCTCTTATCCTGAGGAACTTCAGACTGGGAGGGGCGGGGCCATCCTTCCAATGACTTATGTCCATGAACAAGCTCACGTGGGTCAGGAGTCTTATTTCTGCACGGAGTGCGGGAAGAGTTTTTTACGGAAGTCCTATCTTTCCAGACATCAGAGATGTCACACGGGGGAGAAGCCGTATTCCTGTTCCGAATGCGGGAAATGTTTTTCACAAACGTCCACTCTTTCCAAACATCAGAAACTGCACACGGGAGTGAAGCCACATTCCTGTCCTGAGTGCGGGAAAAGTTTTACACGAAGGGCAGAACTTGTTGTGCATCTGAGGTGCCACACGGGGGAGAAGCCCTATACCTGTCCTGAGTGTGGGAAAAGTTTTTCGCACAAAACCAATCTTTCTATACATCAGAAATTTCACACAGGGGAGAAGCCACATTGCTGTCCTGAGTGCGGGAAATGTTTTTGCACGAAATCTGCACTGGTCATACATCTGAGGTCTCACAACGGAGAGAAGCCGTACTCCTGTGCCGAGTGTGGGAAAAGTTTTCCAGATAAGTCCAGTCTTAACAGACATCATAGACTGCACACAGGCGAGAAGCCGTATTCCTGTAGTGAGTGTGGGAAATGTTTTCTCTATAAAAATTCCCTCAACGTACATCAGAAGGCTCACACCGGGGAAAATTCATATCCCTGTCCTATCTGTGGAAAATGTTTCAATTATTCATCAGCATTTGTCAGACATCAGAGATGTCACACGGGGGAGAAGCCGTATTCCTGCCCAGAGTGCGGGAAATATTTTTCAGATAAGAGCAATCTTTCGAGACATCAGCGATCTCACACAGGTCAGAAACCATATTCCTGTACTGAGTGTGGGAAATGTTTTTTTCTCAAATCTGCACTAGTTATACATCAGAAGTCTCACGGGGGAGAAACGGTTTTCCTGGCCTGAGTGCGGTAAATAGTTTTTGTTTATAAATCTCAACTGATCACACATCGGAAGTCTCACAAAGGAGACGAGCCAAATTCTTGTTGTGAGTGTGGGAAATGTTGTTTTTTTTAAAATAGATTTTCACTGGTCATACCGCAGAGATCTCTCACATGGGGAGAAGCTGTATTCCTGCTCTGAGTGTGGGAAATGTTATCCCCCCCGAAGACCCACCTTTCTGCACCTCAAAGAACCTACTCAAGGGCCAAGGTGCGGGAAATGTCATCCATCATAGATCTGACACTGGGAAGAATCACACCTTGATATACTCCCCTTTTTACTGTGAGAAAGTTCATTATACACCCCGGGGAAGTGTTGTGCCACGTCCAGCGTTTGATAGAAGTAGGGAAATAAAAATGGAGTCAGTTCCTTCCATGGGCTGAGTGTATTTTGTGGTGTCAATG
This sequence comes from Nanorana parkeri, assembly GCF_000935625.1. Classification (NCBI taxonomy): domain Eukaryota; kingdom Metazoa; phylum Chordata; class Amphibia; order Anura; family Dicroglossidae; genus Nanorana; species Nanorana parkeri. The sequence continues at coordinate 9,988 of NW_017310124.1, forward strand.
TTATTTGTGTTCGGAATCCATTTGCCATAAGGGCGAGTAACCCAATACTGACCTGAGGTGTGCCTTGATCCGGATGGACAGTATGCCAATGAGGGGGGCATACTCTGTGAAATCTTTAAATGAAGGGACCGGGTGGGGCGGCTCATGCTGACGAAGGCCGTGCCCAGGTGAGTCTACCTGCCCCTTTTATGTGTGAGAGGAGGGAACGGACTCCTCCCACAAATACAGGCTAATCAATTAGCCTTCAAACTTGTGGTTCATTGATAAAACTTCCACCCGGCTCGTAGCTGGATGCCGTTCCTGCGGCGCTCCGTGACGGTGTTGATGAGTGTGACGGACTGAACCGTCACCGGGGCTGCTGGAGGAGCCTGGAGACTATGGACCAATCCCTGCTTGCCCTGTTTCGAGTCCTCATTTGCATGGCGGAGAGGACCCAGGTGAGGACTGGAGGATACTTTGCAGTTGACCAATAGGAAGGTGGTCGGTTGGGCCGCCTTCAGACTGCTGTGTATATAAGTGTGTGTGTGCATCCAATAAAGGAGATTCCTGGTTGAGCTTACACACAGCCGGCCCGGTGTTGGTTCTGAGCGATCGCCACTGGATACGCACGGCACAGAGCTGGAGTTCCAATCCCGGAGCATCGGACGCTGCGCTCTGACATCTGAGGAGTGCCGGGAGAGCGGGACCGAGCGAGCAAGGGGGGCCCGTTACAATGAGTATTAGAATTTCCTGTTGAAGCCCCTAGACCAGCGGTGGTGAACCTGTGGCACGCGAGCCTAGGTGATGGGTGGGCCCCCCGCGCACTGCGTGGTCTCACCTGTGTGTGTCTGAGGCGGGGACCTGGAGGGGCTGGTCCGGTTCCTGTGTTGGGGAGAACCCTGGGGGCTCGGGACAAGTACCCCTTGATCTGCACCATCTGGGATCTCCTGCCTCAAGTCCCACAACACGCTCAAAGAGCTCTTCAACACCGCTACCCCTCCCCCACTGCCAAGAGGTACCGGGCCGAGGTCACCACCCTCACCCAGGACAGCAACTGGTTATCCGGAGGCAGCAGGAGCTGCAACCTGTCCGAGGCGCAGCCCAAGAGGTGATGCCCATACATGTCCCCCGGGGCAGTACCCGGATCCCCATACATGTCCCCCGGGGCAGTACCCGGACCCCCATACATGTCCCCCGGGGCAGTACCCGGACCCCCATACATGTCCCCCAGGACAGTACCCGGACCCCCATACATGTCCCCCAGGACAGTACCCGG
>NW_017310124.1:11755-12166 GCF_000935625.1 Nanorana parkeri
CCTCAAACGTTGATATGACCGTCGTATATGATTGTCCCATACAACGTAGATCACCGGGGGGAGGAGAAGACAACCTATTGGCTTACCATGAGGACTCATCTAGAAGCACCTTGCCAATGCTCATCGGCTTACAAGCTGGCGGGGGGGTTTCATGAAAGAAAAATGTTTCTCAGGGCTGCAGTTCCTCTGAGCTCCACAAGGTGGTGATCTCACCCAGACAGGAAGTCTCTATGGAAAACAGGAAGTGATGTCAGGTAGAGACAGGAAGTGATGTCAGGTATAAAAAGGAAGTTGAAGGCGGGAGGTGAGTTGATACAAAGAGAGGAACTGGCAGCAGAGGAGGTAATAAGATATTATATATACACCCAGTAACCCCGCCGCCCCCCCCCCCCCCGCACCCACCCCCCCGCC
>NW_017310124.1:12310-30699 GCF_000935625.1 Nanorana parkeri
TCCCCCCGTGCCCCCGCCCCCCCCCCCCCCCCCGTCATGTCCATCCTCGTCCTCCGGGAGATTCTCATACACACATATAGTGCGGAAACTTGTATAAAACCCTTCGGGGTCGGAACATTCCCTTCATTTTGGAGGCATCGAGTTTCCGCCTCGTCAGTCTATTCCAGTGGACTTTACGACTTTGGGTGCGGGGGATGGGGGGTTACGAATGTTATAAGATTCATAGAAAGAGGAAAAATGAAAATTTGTGGGAACTGTCCTTGGGGATAATGTGGACATAATTGTCCCCGGTCTCAGATATTCGGCTTCTAGGTCTCCGTCGGAGGATCTCGGCGTCGGGATGCAAACTGGGGCAGGTTGTTGTTGGACCTGAAGGCCAGGAGGTCCCAGGCTGGTGTCCTCCACCCGCAAACCAACGTTCCGATAGAGCCCCTGACCTAGTACTTGGTGGTCGGCTTTGGATGACCGCGAGGAAAGGGGTCCACCTGGTTTACATGGACCGGAGTGCCATGCTCCTGTCGGAGGAGGACCAGTTGTGACATCCATGTGCACTTTGTGTGTCTCACATGTACTTCTGGGTGAAGGTTCCCCGAGTCCATGCCAATTGCCCGTGCCTGCAATGTGAGCATAACGTTCTACCTAGAACCAAGTCTTCCCTTTCTGTAGGGTTCCTCTTGGTTCCTCCCTCATGGTGGTCTGATGTGACTCTAGGTGGAATGACCTTTGCAGTCAAGGAGTCCAGTTTTCAAGGGACACCCAAATCTTTCAAAGCTGAGGAATGTTGGTGACCACATGTCTAGGAGTGTCAGCTTGGAATCCATGGTGAGAATCTTCCAGAACAGGAGAAGATGGGAGGGTTCTATGGTACAATTCTGTCACCCCCTCCCCCCACCCATGTCCATAATATTCTGCGACCAAAACCATCCGAATAATTCTCACTTTCATTTTCCAAAGTCATCCGTCTACAAGGAAGCCCCCAGAGATCACATGACTGAGCGGGTGAGGATGGAGGAGGACCGGAGTCACATGACAGAGAGGATACTGAACCTCACCCTGGAGATCATCTACCTGCTGACCGGAGAGGTGAGGAGGATTCTGGGAGGTCACATGACCTGACGGGGGAGGTGAGGGGGATTCTGGGAGGTCACATGACCGGAGGGGTGAGGGGGGATTCTGGGAGGTCACATGACCAGAGAGGTGAGGAGGATTCTGGGAGGTCACATGACCTGACGGGGGAGGTGAGGGGGTTCTGGGAGGTCACATGACCTGACCGGAGAGGTGAGGAGGATTCTGGGACTCTAACATGATGTTCCTATTGGTTTCTCCATCCAGAGTTTTCCTCTTCTGAAGTCTGGTGATCATGTGACCATCACAGTGCCCCCATGTGACTCCCTAAAACCCGAGAGACCCAACATGGAGAAGGTTCTAGAAGCCACCAAGAAGATGATGGAGCTGCTGACGGGAGAGGTGAGTGGTGCCGGGAATTCTGGGACATGATCCAGGAACAGACAAGGGGCGTGTCTGGGTGGTGACGGGAGAGGTGATCCCGGGACCCCACCCAGGAAGATCTCACCATCCCCCACCATGATCAGGTAGATGGGTCTGAAGGACACCGGGATCTCTACACGGACGTCGGGATGGAGAGTGAGCCGCCCCTCACATCACCGGGTAAGAGGAGACTACATGACCCAGTCCTGACCTCGGCACTCTGCTATATATAAACCTGATCTGCGTGCCCCTCCCCCCCGGGATATTTTCTATAGGCTGTTGTGATTGGAGGTCAGACTATCTCATGTCTATAATATTGTGGTGACACCCTCAGACATTGAATTCTGTAACAGGAAGTGAGGAAGAGAGGAGCGGCTTACCCTGGAGTCATGGAGTAGATAAGGAATTGTAGAACTTCTGGAGTTGGGAAGATGGCAATGAAAGATGGAAGGGGGCGGGGACTCTCACCCAGAATCCCCCATCATTGTCCCACCTCCTCATTGGTTCCCTCACTCTCTATGGTCCATGATTGGTAGAACATTCAGAGGATCCATTTCCTGGTCACCTGAGGGGAGGAACGTGAGATCCTCCGAGACAAATCTGACCGATGTGGGCGGAGTCCTGGGTGAGGTGAACCAACCAATAATCTCTTTCTTTCTATTTGTAGTCCACGGACGGGACGTCGGGAAGATCTCAGAGGAACGTCCAGCGTTGTCTCCAGAAGATGAGGACATCACACAGCGTAGTCCAGGAGAAGACCATAATGTCCAGCAGGGGCCCCACAGCGTGGATGGACCATCGTATCCCTCTAATCCTGAGGAACCCCAGACTGGGAGGGGCGGGGCTGTTCTTATATCAGATAAGAGGTTTTCCTGTACTGAGTGCGGGAAATGTTATCTTCGTAAAGCAGCACTGGTCACACATCGGAGATCTCACAAGGATCGAAAACCATGTTCGTGTCCTGAGTGCGGGAAAGGGTTTTCAGAGACATCTGAACTTCAAAGACATCAGAGAGTGCACGCAGGCGAAAAGTCGTACTTCTGTCCGGAGTGCAGGAAAGGTTTTTCAAATAAGTACAGTTTTTATAGACATCGGAGATTGCACACAGAGGAGCCATATTCCTGTTCCGAGTGCGAAAAACGTTTTCACAGGAAGTCATCACTGGTCACACATCGGAGATCTCACAAGGGAGAAAAGCCATTCTCCTGCCCTGAGTGTGGGAAACGTGTTCTTCATAGATATGCGCTGGTCATACATCAGAGATCTCACACGGGGGAGAAGCCATATTTCTGTTCTGAGTGCGGGAAAAGTTATTCAGATAAGTACAGTCTTCGCAGGCATCAGAGACTGCATACGGGTGAGAAGTGGTGTTCCTGCCCTGAGTGCGGGAAACAATTTCCTCATCGATTTTCATTGGTCATACATCAGAGATCTCACGCGGAGGAGAAGCTGCATTCCTGCCCTGAGTGCGGGAAATGTTTCCCTTCTAAATCGGCTCTGGTCATGCATCAGGGATCTCACACAGGGGAGAGGCCGTATTCCTGTCCTGAGTGTGGGAAATGTTATTCAAATAAGTACGGTCTTCGCAGACATCAAAGACTGCATACAGGTGACAAGTCGCATGCCTGCCCTGAGTGTGGGAAACGCTTTCTTCATAATTATGCATTGGTCATACATCAGAGATCTCACACAGGGGAGAGGCCGTATTCCTGTTCTGAGTGCGGGAAATGTTATTCGGATAAGTACAGTCTTCACAGACACCAGAGACTGCATACAGGTGACAAGTCGTATTCCTGCCCTGAGTGCGGGAAATGTTATTCAGATAACTACAGTCTTCACAGACATCAGACATCGCATACTGGTGAGAAGTCGTTGAGGCTGCAACCAACTAATCAATAATAATAATCGATTATGAGAATAGTTGTCACCTATCCTCATTATGGATTGGACGGTTGGATCCCCTAGCTCTCTCCTCCACGCTGGGGGAGGGCACAGCAAGCAGTGGGCAGGTGCAATAGCCAGCCACCCGCATTGTGATTTCCCGCACTGGACCGCACGGTACCGCAATGCTGAGCATTCCAGTGCAATGAGATTGCAAAAAATTGTGCGTGCCGTTTTATTCTTTAGTAAAATTTATGTTTGTAACACGGCATCCGTGTATTTTATTTTACACTAAGGACGGTGTTTATTTAATTTTTTTATCCGATTTAATCGGGGGAAAAATCCACCAACTAATCGATTATAAAAATAATCAGTAGCTGCAGCCCTAGAAGTCGTATTCCTTTCCCTGAGTGTGGGAAAGGCTTTCTTCATAAATTTGTACTGGTCAGACATCAGAGATCACACGCAGTTCTTAGTGCGGGAAATGTCTTTCAACGAGGTACAATCTTTCTGTACACAAGAGATCCCCCACACACTCTCCCAGGTGTAGTAGTGTCCCAAGTGCGGGAAATGTCTCCTATATGATGTTGTCGTACATCAGAGATCTCACACTGGGAAGCACAACTTTATATAAACCTCTGAAAATGGGATTTCCTATTGGAGACCCTAGATGGCGCCGACGGGTATCGGAATTTCCTATTATTGCCTCTAGATGGGGGCGCTAAACGCCGAAGGATTCATGCCTTCCCAAGCCATGGCCAGACAAGGTAGACCCGTCCACATCAGGAGGAACTGGGCCCTGCCAGATCCCAGCACCCGAGAAGTACCCCCGACTCCATGCCCGAGTAGCACACATTCTCCTTCAACATTCTTCTATCTCTGCCTCTCTCTGAAAACTTCCACCTCTCACCGTCTCATTCCCCACCGCTTCTTGTCCACTCTCACCCACCGTCCTTCCTACCCAACCTCCACCCCCGCCCCGTCCTTCCTACCGTACACCTTTGCGTAGACTTCTCATCTTCTTCTCGCTTGTGCCCACAAACCTCTTCCCTTCATATCCAGAAACGTTTTTACTTTCACTTTCACAATCTCACTTTCCTACATTTTCTCAATTCCTGCACGTACTCCAACCTCCTCTGCCCACCCCCATCGTACTCCTCCTTCTCCTTCCTCATCTTCTCACATCCTTTCCTCACAACTTCCACCATTCCGCTGCACCCTCAGAATCGTTCCTCCTTCTTTCCCATTTCCTAAGCATCCCGACATGCTCCTCTCTGATCCTCCTCCAACGACCGTACATTCAACTTCCATAACCCTCAACCATAATCACCATCCCCCTTCATTCCGACCCGGCCATGATCCCCGTAAGGGACCCTCCGGGTTACAAATGACTCGGCCTTCAGGCACCTGGAAGCAAGAAACAAGTCAATACGGGATCTTACACTTCCCTTATCACTAAAAGAAAAGTGAAAACCACCTCCCTTCCCCACATCCACCAATCCAACCCAACACCTTCCCCGACCTATCCACCCAACTCCCACCACCACCACCAACCCAATATCACCCAACACCTTCCCCCGACCTATCCACCCAACTCCCACCACCTCCCCCAACCCAATGTCACCCAACACCTTCCCCGACCTATCCACCCAACTCCCACCACCACCCCAACCCAATGTCACCCAACACCTTCCCCTGACCTATCCACCCAACTCCGACCACCAACCCAATATCACCCAACACCTTCCCCGACCTATCCACCCAACTCCCACCACCACCCCAACCCAATGTCACCCAACACCTTCCCCGACCTATCCACCCAACTCCCACCACCACCCCAACCCAATGTCACCCAACACCTTCCCCGACCTATCCACCCAACTCCCACCACCACCCCAACCCAATGTCACCCAACACCTTCCCCGACCTATCCACCCAACTCCCACCACCACCCCAACCCAATGTCACCCAACACCTTCCCCGACCTATCCACCCAACTCCCACCACCACCCCAACCCAATGTCACCCAACACCTTCCCCGACCTATCCACCCAACTCCCACCACCACCCCAACCCAATGTCACCCAACACCTTCCCCGACCTATCCACCCAACTCCCACCACCACCCCAACCCAATGTCACCCAACACCTTCCCCGACCTATCCACCCAACTCCCACCACCACCCCAACCCAATGTCACCCAACACCTTCCCCGACCTATCCACCCAACTCCCACCACCACCCCAACCCAATGTCACCCAACACCTTCCCCGACCTATCCACCCAACTCCCACCACCACCCCAACCCAATGTCACCCAACACCTTCCCCGACCTATCCACCCAACTCCCACCACCACCCCAACCCAATGTCACCCAACACCTTCCCCGACCTATCCACCCAACTCCCACCACCACCCCAACCCAATGTCACCCAACACCTTCCCCGACCTATCCACCCAACTCCCACCACCACCCCAACCCAATGTCACCCAACACCTTCCCCGACCTATCCACCCAACTCCCACCACCACCCCAACCCAATGTCACCCAACACCTTCCCCGACCTATCCACCCAACTCCCACCACCACCCCAACCCAATGTCACCCAACACCTTCCCCGACCTATCCACCCAACTCCCACCACCACCCCAACCCAATGTCACCCAACACCTTCCCCGACCTATCCACCCAACTCCCACCACCACCCCAACCCAATGTCACCCAACACCTTCCCCGACCTATCCACCCAACTCCCACCACCACCCCAACCCAATGTCACCCAACACCTTCCCCGACCTATCCACCCAACTCCCACCACCAACCCAATATCACCCAACACCTTCCCCCGACCTAACCCACAAAATCATTCCCTGACCCCCCCAACATTCTTAATCGGGACTCTCCCCAGTCAAACAGGGGTTTTGTGTGGGGTAATTACTGAGAAAAATATGCAAATTGCTCCCCTAAATATATGCAAATCAGACGTGGAACTCTAGTCTCCCTAAGTGGGACGCCAACTAGAAGATGGTTGATTCACCAAACCCCATAACATTACCCCGGCACCACCGGGGGGCGCTCAGTATACACTCTCTGCCGGCAAAGCCTATGGGGCTTGGGACTTCGCGGTGGTCAAAGTGCTGGAGAAGTTGTATCAATCTCAGGACCTACAAGACCAATACGGGTCCTCAGATTGATAAAAATCTGGGATGTAGGATGAGATACGCGGGTGGAGGGGTGGTGAGAAGATTGGGTGGGTTGGATTGGAGGATTGTTGGGCGGGATATAGGATGAGATAAGCGGGTGGAGGGGTGGTGAGAAGATTGGGTGGGTTGGAGTTGGATTGGAGGATTGTTGGGCGGGATGTAGGATGAGATACGCGGGTGGAGGGGCGGTGAGACGATTGGGTGGGTTGGATTGGAGGATTGTTGGGCTGGATGTAGGATGAGATACGCGGGTGGAGGGGAGGAAGGAGGAAACGCAGGCTATGATCACGGGAAGTTAAGTATGTAGTAAATACTTCAGGATCCATGTATAAAAGACTTAAAGCATGCTCGGGTTCTGAGGTGTCATGTTCAGAACACTACTGGCCACCACAGAGCCATGGAACGAGAAGGTGCCATAACCATGGTCGTGTTGACTTACCTTCTGAGGAAAATACTCAAAAGTCTCTTCCTTCACCACAAGCTCCTCTGCTGACTTCTCTCCAGAAAACCTCTAAGTCCATTGATGGTCTGGAATACCCCAACAACCATTGAGAGCAACCATCCGCCATATCTGTGAGGGGACAATATGTTCTCCACACGGTCTAAAGCCAGTTGTCCCCTGATTGGTCTGGGCAACCTTACAGATGTGAGTACACCACGTGTCCAACATTGCATGAAGCTTTCTAGACCTTGAGATCTCTCCCGTGAAGTTCTTTCCTCTTTTCTTCGGTCTTCCCTACTTTTCGGAGAGCCATGTAGATGTGATGGTCTGCTGTTCCCAAACCTTTGGCCATGCACCGTTGGCTGAGGCAGTAGGGTGTCCCCACTTCGATCATCTCATATGTATTGGTATTTAGAAGGTTCAGACCAAACGTGGACACGTTCCCGAAGCTAGAACTCGCAATGTAGCTGAAGGAATTGGGGCTGGTTCTCTGCTTGGGTAACAGTTGCAGACAATCTGGGGGTTACTCTCAAGTTGGAGGTTAGAGAAGTCTACCATTGGAAGCCCGACAATGCAACATCCTATCCCAGAACATTGAAGGAACATTGGATCCTACTGGTTAGAAGTCTATCTCTAAAACCCATAAGGCTCAATCCTTCCCAAGGTGTGCCTGGGCCCCCTCGTAACAATCAGTGGGACCTTATCACATCTCCTCCAAGGGACCATCTACATTGAAGGTATGATATGGGTGAGGCCTTCAGCCTCCAAGGACATCATTCTGCACACTGAGGGCCTCCAGTCTTTAAGTATCTGAGCAGCTCACCCGATGACCTCGAAAAGTAATGGCCGAGACCAGTATCGGTTATTTGAGTCAGCGAGTGTGACAACGTTGTCCCCTTTTCATACATCACGTGACTTTGTTGGTCCGGAGAAGCAGCTGACCAGCACCGAGTACTACTACCCAACATCCTGGCCCAATTGCTTGAATCTGCTTTCCCAGTGGAGTCCCATATGGTGCTTTCCAACGTTACGCTAAAGGTTCTGAAAGCCTTCAATAACGGAATGTCTCCACCCCACAGATCCAGTGTCTCCTCTTGGCTAAGCAGAATCGCGGAACCAGGAGGCAGAAAAACCTGCAGTGAGGGTATAAAAAAGACAGACATGGTGACCAAGTCATCCTGAAAGTATTTCGGAGAATTGGACATGAAGACGATGCCGGAGAAGTCATGATGGCCACTGATGACCCCAATCTGAGGAGGAAGCATTAATAACCGGCTCATGGACCAAAGACATGAGGATGAAAAGTACAAGACTGGTCTTCAGATGTATGTTGTACCCGGAACTAGGAGAACCTTTGGCCTTGAGTTTTGAGGACCTCATTTTTGGTGAATCTCCTCCTGATGAACCTGCCCAATGATGAAGGGCCTAGTGGTGAAGGAACCTTCTGTTTTAGGGAGGCATGCGCCCAATCCTAAAGACCATAGACGCCGGAACTAACACGTCTCTTCCATATTAGACTTTTACAGGCCTCACAAAGGTTCATCTTCTTGCAGTTATACAAACTGTACACGAGACCAAAGTCCGACCCGTAAAGGTTGCAGGTGTGTCCAGTGGCGGAGGTGGAGGAGGCTGGAGTATAGTCCAAAGGTGATGATCTCATTTAGGTGGAACATAATGGTTACAACGAGGCCGGCCGAAGAAAAAAAATGAATGGCGACCGCAGTTTCTATGATCTCCACCAGGCGGTCATCTCACTTATACCAAGACAGGAAGTCTCTTTGACACAGACAGGAAGTGATGTCACCTATAAATAAGAAGTTCCAGGTGAGTCGGGAGGGAGTAGAGAGGAGACATTGCTGGAACCGGCAGCAGAGGAGGTAATAAGAACCAACCTACAATCACAAACGTATGGGATACAACTCTCTGGCCAGGGATAGGAATGGGCGGTTGGACGTGCAGGTGCCATCTCACCACTCTCGGGGGCAGACACCGCTCCCAGCGTTGCTTGGCTGGTTTGAGAGTAGGGAGTAGTAACATTTGTTGTTACTACTGACCTCACAATGGGCTCCTGTCTGCCCACTCAGGTTTGAGATTGGCCTGGATCCAACCATAAATGAGTCTCGTCTGAAAATGTGTCAACATTGGAGTCATCCAAGCTGTACCCAAGCTGATGGTTAACCGAGTTGTACCAATGGTGATGGTCACCAGAGTTGTACCCAAGCTGATATCACCAGAGTTGTATCTAAGCATCTAAGCTGATGGTCACCAGAGTTGTACCCAAGCTGATGGTCACCAGAGTTGTATCTAAGCTGATGGTCACCAGAGTTGTACCCAAGCTGATGGTCACCAGAGTTGTATCTAAGCTGATGGTCACCAGAGTTGTACCCAAGCTGATGGTCACCAGAGTTGTATCTAAGCTGATGGTCACCAGAGTTGTACCCAAGCTGATGGTCACCAGAGTTGTATCTAAGCTGATGGTCACCAGAGTTGTACCCAAGCTGATGGTCACCAGAGTTGTATCTAAGCTGATGGTCACCAGAGTTGTACCCAAGCTGATGGTCACCAGAGTTGTATCTAAGCTGATGGTCACCAGAGTTGTACCCAAGCTGATGGTCACCAGAGTTGTATCTAAGCTGATGGTCACCAGAGTTGTACCCAAGCTGATGGTCACCAGAGTTGTATCTAAGCTGATGGTCACCAGAGTTGTACCCAAGCTGATGGTCACCAGAGTTGTATCTAAGCTGATGGTCACCAGACCCAATCTGATGGGTAACCGAGTTGTACCAATGGTGATGGTCACCAGAGTTGTACCCAAGCTGAAAGCTGATGGTCACCAGAGTTGTATCTAAGCTGATGGTCACCAGAGTTGTACCCAAGCTGATGGTCACCAGAGTTGTATCTAAGCTGATGGTCACCAGAGTTGTATCTAAGCTGATGGTCACCCGAGTTGTACCGAAGCTGATGGTCACCAGAGTTGTACCCAAGCTGATGGTCACCAGAATTGTATCTAAGCTGATGGTTAACCGAGTTGTACCCAAGCTCATGATCACCCGAGTTGTATCTAAGCCAAGTTTTACCCAAGCTGATGGTCACCTGAGCTGTACCTGAGCTCATGGCTAGCCAAGTTGTAATTAAGCTGATGGTCACCAGAGTTGTACCGAAGCTGATGGTCACCAGAGTTGTACCGAAGCTGATGGTCACCAGAGTTGTACCCCGAGATGACCGTCTCCTGTGTTTTACCTGAAACATCCATTGGCCAAGTTACATTTTGACAGACGGGGAGATGGTTGCATGTTTCGGGAAGCCCCATCAAAGTGCCATCAGTGGGAACATTAATCATAGAGGTGAGAAGAGGTTTTCCATCATCACTATAATGCACGACGGAGCCCGCGGGTTTCCTTTACACAACCACATAGAAGACTCTTACCTTTCCATGATCCCAATAACCTCTCGCATGCAATGACCACGCCATCAGTATCAGGACATTGACAGAACCTTCATAAGGGACCTACAAGAGGACACTTGTACACGTCGTTATCATGCGAGAATATAAAATGTCATTAGATGTTCACTCACAATGACGAGCAAGACACACAACATACATCCCCATCCACGGGAAACTCCATTTATCATCCCATACAGATCACATGACCACCTCGAAGACGATGGACAAAGACCAGAGGCCCATGACGGAGAGGATACTGGACCTCACCCTGGAGATCATCTACCTGCTGACCGGAGAGGTGAGGAGGATTCTGGGAGGTCACATGACCTGACCGGAGAGGTGAGGAGGATTCTGGGATTCTAACATGATGTTCCTATTGGTTTCTCACATGGGTCTGAAGGACACCGGGATCTCTACAAGGACATTATGATGGAGCCACCAGAGAGATGTCCCCGCCCCCTGTATTCCCGGGACTCCACCCAGGAAGGTCTCACCATCCCCCACCATGATCAGGTAGGTGGAACTTACAGCCTACAAGTCACAATCATTTCCAGACTGTAGGAGATCTTTCTTGTGGTTTCTGGTTCTCTTCTATCCTTGTGTGGTTTCAGGCTGAAGAACCGATGGACAACCAGGTGGAGGAAGAAGAAGAGACGTACGCGAGGGGTGGTCATCAAGAAGCAGACACTGGACAGGATTCATTTCCATGTTCGGCGTGTGGGAAGTGTTTCACATCCAGATCAGATCTCATTAGGCATCACAGATGTCACGGCGCAGTGCAGCCTTACTTATGTTCTGAGTGCGGGAAATCTTTCAAAGAGAAATGGCACCTCGTGAGGCACCTGAGACGCCACACTGGCGAGAGGCCTTATCTGTGCCTGACGTGCGGTCAGTGCTTTAAGCAGAACGCCCATCTGAAGGCCCACGTTCGGGTTCACACCGGAGAGACCTTCCCGTGTTCGGAGTGCGGGAAAAGCTTTTCGCGGAAAGAGTCTCTGGCGAGGCACCAGCAGACCCACATGGGGAGCCTGCCGTATATGTGCCTGGAGTGCGGGAAGTATTTCACGCAGAAACCATCGCTCGTCATGCACCAGCGAACCCACACGGGCGAGCGCCCCTATTCCTGCCCGGAGTGCGGAAAAAGCTTCACCCGCAAGTACTCGCTCTCCCTACACCAGAGACTCCACGCAGACGAGGGCTCCTTGTCGTGTTCGGAGTGTGGGAAATCCTTCGAAACCAAATCCGACTTCAACATACATAAAAGGATTCATAGCGGGGAGGCCGTCTTTTCCTGCTCGGAGTGCGAGAAATCGTTCGTCAGGAATTCACAGCTGGCGATACACCAGAGGGTTCACACCGGCGAGAAGCCCTTCTCCTGCCCCGAGTGCGAGAAAAGCTTCATGAGGAAGTCGGATCTCGTCGTTCACCGGAGGATTCACACCGGCGAGAAGCCCTTCTCGTGCTCCGAGTGCGGGAAATGTTTCTCGGGTAGGGGGCGCCTCAAGAGCCACATAAAAAGGCACACCGGCGAGAAGCCGTTCTCCTGCTCGGAGTGCGGGAAGCGTTTCGTACGGAAAGACGAGCTTCAGATACATCAGAGGATTCACACGGGAAACCAGCCTTTTTCATGTTCCGAGTGCGGGAAACGTTTCACAAAGAGAGGGAATCTCAGTCAACATCAGAGAACTCACGCCCGCTGATGCCGGCGGTGAACTGAGGATTGTATCCTGTCCTGTGTGTGATACAGACCAGGAGGATTTTACGGCAGTGTGAATGAGGATAATTAAAGTGATTCCACTGGTGATCCTGCCAGTAACACACTTCCTGTCCTAGGGTGACAACTCTCACTCATCATACTTTATGGAAGTACATTAGGATGACAGTACACCACCTCCTCCTCTACATAACCTAGGGGGAGGTACTCTGTAGTTCACAAGAAGACCATTGTTGGGGTTTGCAGTCACCACCACGGGGTGCTGACCTACACCGAGGGAACACAGACCAGGCACCACCAGGGGGTGCTCACCTACACCGAGAGGAACACAGACCAGGCACCACCAGGGGGTGCTCACCTACACCGAGGGAACACAGACCAGACACCACCAGGGGGTGCTCACCTACACCGAGGGGAACACCGACCAGGCACCACCAGGGGGTGCTCACCTACACCGAGGGAACACAGACCAGACACCACCAGGGGGTGCTCACCTACACCGAGAGGAACACCGACCAGACACCACCAGGGGGTGCTCACCTACACCGAGAGGAACACCGACCGGACACCACCAGGGGGTGCTCACCTACACCGAGAGGAACACAGACCAGACACCACCAGAGGGTGCTCACCTACACCGAGAGGAACACAGACCAGACACCACCAGGGGGTGCTCACCTACACCGAGAGGAACACCGACCAGACACCACCAGGGGGTGCTCACCTACACCGAGAGGAACACCGACCAGACACCACCAGGGGGTGCTCACCTACACCGAGAGGAACACCGACCAGACACCACCAGGGGGTGCTCACCTACACCGAGAGGAACACCGACCAGACACCACCAGGGGGTGCTCACCTACACCGAGAGGAACACCGACCAGACACCACCAGGGGGTGCTCACCTACACCGAGAGGAACACCGACCAGACACCACCAGGGGGTGCTCACCTACACCGAGAGGAACACCGACCAGACACCACCAGGGGGTGCTCACCTACACCGAGAGGAACACCGACCAGACACCACCAGGGGGTGCTCACCTACACCGAGAGGAACACCGACCAGACACCACCAGGGGGTGCTCACCTACACCGAGAGGAACACCGACCAGACACCACCAGGGGGTGCTCACCTACACCGAGAGGAACACCGACCAGACACCACCAGGGGGTGCTCACCTACACCGAGAGGAACACCGACCAGACACCACCAGGGGGTGCTCACCTACACCGAGAGGAACACCGACCAGACACCACCAGGGGGTGCTCACCTACACCGAGAGGAACACCGACCAGACACCACCAGGGGGTGCTCACCTACACCGAGAGGAACACCGACCAGACACCACCAGGGGGTGCTCACCTACACCGAGAGGAACACCGACCAGACACCACCAGGGGGTGCTCACCTACACCGAGAGGAACACCGACTAGACACCACCAGGGGGTGCTCACCTACACCGAGAGGAACACCGACCAGACACCACCAGGGGGTGCTCACCTACACCGAGAGGAACACCGACCAGACACCACCAGGGGGTGCTCACCTACACCGAGAGGAACACCGACCAGACACCACCAGGGGGTGCTCACCTACACCGAGAGGAACACCGACCAGACACCACCAGGGGGTGCTCACCTACACCGAGAGGAACACCGACCAGACACCACCAGGGGGTGCTCACCTACACCGAGAGGAACACCGACCAGACACCACCAGGGGGTGCTCACCTACACCGAGAGGAACACAGACCAGACACCACCAGGGGGTGCTCACCTACACCGAGAGGAACACCGACCAGACACCACCAGGGGGTGCTCACCTACACCGAGAGGAACACCGACCAGACACCACCAGGGGGTGCTCACCTACACCGAGAGGAACACCGACCAGACACCACCAGGGGGTGCTCACCTACACCGAGAGGAACACCGACCAGACACCACCAGGGGGTGCTCACCTACACCGAGAGGAACACCGACCAGACACCACCAGGGGGTGCTCACCTACACCGAGAGGAACACCGACCAGACACCACCAGGGGGTGCTCACCTACACCGAGAGGAACACCGACCAGACACCACCAGGGGGTGCTCACCTACACCGAGAGGAACACCGACCAGACACCACCAGGGGGTGCTCACCTACACCGAGAGGAACACCGACCAGACACCACCAGGGGGTGCTCACCTACACCGAGAGGAACACCGACCAGACACCACCAGGGGGTGCTCACCTACACCGAGAGGAACACCGACCAGACACCACCAGGGGGTGCTCACCTACACCGAGAGGAACACAGACCAGACACCACCAGGGGGTGCTCACCTACACCGAGAGGAACACCGACCAGACACCACCAGGGGGTGCTCACCTACACCGAGAGGAACACCGACCAGACACCACCAGGGGGTGCTCACCTACACCGAGAGGAACACCGACCAGACACCACCAGGGGGTGCTCACCTACACCGAGAGGAACACCGACCAGACACCACCAGGGGGTGCTCACCTACACCGAGAGGAACACCGACCAGACACCACCAGGGGGTGCTCACCTACACCGAGAGGAACACCGACCAGACACCACCAGGGGGTGCTCACCTACACCGAGAGGAACACCGACCAGACACCACCAGGGGGTGCTCACCTACACCGAGAGGAACACCGACCAGACACCACCAGGGGGTGCTCACCTACACCGAGAGGAACACCGACCAGACACCACCAGGGGGTGCTCACCTACACCGAGAGGAACACCGACCAGACACCACCAGGGGGTGCTCACCTACACCGAGAGGAACACCGACCAGACACCACCAGGGGGTGCTCACCTACACCGAGAGGAACACCGACCAGACACCACCAGGGGGTGCTCACCTACACCGAGAGGAACACCGACCAGACACCACCAGGGGGTGCTCACCTACACCGAGAGGAACACAGACCAGACACCACCAGGGGGTGCTCACCTACACCGAGAGGAACACAGACCAGACACCACCAGGGGGTGCTCACCTACACCGAGAGGAACACCGACCAGACACCACCAGGGGGTGCTCACCTACACCGAGAGGAACACAGACCAGACACCACCAGGGGGTGCTCACCTACACCGAGAGGAACACAGACCAGACACCACCAGGGGGTGCTCACCTACACCGAGAGGAACACCGACCAGACACCACCAGGGGGTGCTCACCTACACCGAGAGGAACACAGACCAGACACCACCAGGGGGTGCTCACCTACACCGAGAGGAACACAGACCAGACACCACCAGGGGGTGCTCACCTACACCGAGAGGAACACCGACCAGACACCACCAGGGGGTGCTCACCTACACCGAGAGGAACACAGACCAGACACCACCAGGGGGTGCTCACCTACACCGAGAGGAACACAGACCAGACACCACCAGGGGGTGCTCACCTACACCGAGGGGAACACCGACCAGACACCAGCAGGGGGTGCTCACATACACCGAGGGGAACACCGACCAGACACCACCAGGGGGTGCTCACCTACACCGAGAGGAACACAGACCAGACACCACCAGGGGGTGCTCACGTACACCAAGAGGAACACCGACCAGACACCACCACGGGGTGCTGACCTACACCGAGGGGAACACAGACCAGACATCACCAGGGGGTGCTCACCTTACACCGAGGGGAACACAGACCAGACACCACCAGGGGGTGCTCACCTTACACCGAGGGGAACACAGACCAGACACCACCAGGGGGTGCTCACATACACCGAGGGGAACACAGACCAGACACCACCAGGGGGTGCTCACCTACACCGAGAGGAACACAGACCAGACACCACCAGGGGGTGCTCACCTACACCGAGGGAACACCGACCAGACACCACCAGGGGGTGCTCACCTACACCGAGGGAACAACGACCAGACACCACCAGGGGGTGCTCACCTACACCGAGAGGAACACCGACCAGACACCACCAGGGGGTGCTCACCTACACCGAGAGGAACACAGACCAGACACCACCAGGGGGTGCTCACGTACACCAAGAGGAACACCGACCAGACACCACCACGGGGTGCTGACCTACACCGAGGGGAACACAGACCAGACATCACCAGGGGGTGCTCACCTTACACCGAGGGGAACACAGACCAGACACCACCAGGGGGTGCTCACATACACCGAGGGGAACACAGACCAGACACCACCAGGGGGTGCTCACCTACACCGAGAGGAACACAGACCAGACACCACCAGGGGGTGCTCACCTACACCGAGGGAACACCGACCAGACACCACCAGGGGGTGCTCACCTACACCGAGGGAACAACGACCAGACACCACCAGGGGGTGCTCACCTACACCGAGAGGAACACCGACCAGACACCACCAGGGGGTGCTCACCTACACCGAGAGGAACACCGACCAGACACCACCAGGGGGTGCTCACCTTACACCAACCACCCATCCCTCAGCCGGCTGCCTCTCCCGGTACATGACTGCAGACCTACCCTGTACATTGCCATTGACTGTGCACACCCGATATCAGGGCCTGTAATGGGGTCCCCCACAAGGCCATCAGCTTGTTTTTATCCAGAGGCGCTCTACGATGTGGTGAAACGCTACAAATAGGTTATCAGCTTCCTCAGCTACACGCAGCAAACACAAAAAATTATCCACAAAAACATTCCACAAACAACTGGAAGCACAACGGAAAATGGTGGGCTGTGCGGGAAAGGGTTTGGTACCCATGGCAGCTCCTTATTGCTGTGTGTGGTGATTTCTGCTCCCCTCACTGACCTGAGATGTTCGGAAACGTTTTGGTGATGGTTTAGCCGTAATAAAATTTGGTAGTCCTCACTATGTCTTCAGAAACGTGGTTTTCTTGCCTCATCCTGAGTCTCTGGGCCCGCCCCATTGCCGAACTCACCTCCTTGTGGCACCGAGCAGACGGAATGGGCCGAGTATTATTCACCCAATTACCAAAAACCACGTAACTGCAAACTCTAGAAACTTTCACCAGAGCTGTGTTCTAGGAGGACCCCCTGGTCTGCGATCTAGGAGGACCCCCTGGTCTGCGATCTAGGAGGACCCCCTGGTCTGTGATCTAGGAGGACCCCCTGGTCTGTGATCTAGGAGGACCCCCTGGTCTGCGATCTAGGAGGACCCCCTGGTCTGCGATCTAGGAGGACCCCCTGGTCTGCGATCTAGGAGGACCCCCTGGTCTGCGATCTAGGAGGACCCCCTGGTCTGCGATCTAGGAGGACCCCCTGGTCTGCGATCTAGGAGGACCCCCTGGTCTGCGATCTAGGAGGACCCCCTGGTCTGCGATCTAGGAGGACCCCCTGGTCTGCGATCTAGGAGGACCCCCTGGTCTGCGATCTAGGAGGACCCCCTGGTCTGCGATCTAGGAGGACCCCCTGGTCTGCGATCTAGGAGGACCCCCTGGTCTGCGATCTAGGAGGACCCCCTGGTCTGCGATCTAGGAGGACCCCCTGGTCTGCGATCTAGGAGGACCCCCTGGTCTGCGATCTAGGAGGACCCCCTGGTCTGCGATCTAGGAGGACCCCCTGGTCTGCGATCTAGGAGGACCCCCTGGTCTGCGATCTAGGAGGACCCCCTGGTCTGCGATCTAGGAGGACCCCCTGGTCTGCGATCTAGGAGGACCCCCTGGTCTGCGATCTAGGAGGACCCCCTGGTCTGCGATCTAGGAGGACCCCCTGGTCTGCGATCTAGGAGGACCCCCTGGTCTGTGATCTAGGTAGACCATCTGGTCTGTGATCTAGGAGGACACCCTGGTCTGTGATCTAGGAGGACCCCCTGGTCTGCGATCTAGGAGGACCCCCTGCTCTGCGATCTAGGAGGACCCCCTGCTCTGCGATCTAGGAGGACCCCCTGCTCTGCGATCTAGGAGGACCCCCTGCTCTGCGATCCATGTCCATCTTTCCCAATGGAGCACCCCCTAGGTCGTAGTTTGCACACAGGTCGTAGTTTGCACACATGTTCTTTGCTCCCATGTGCATTGCCTTACATTGCATTCACCATCTTGTAGGCCACGCCTCCATTTTATCCAGGTCCTGCTGGAGTCACTTTACGTCTTGGCGAGAATCTTCTGCTCTACAGAGTCTAGTATCATCCGCAAAACCCCAAATCAAACTATGTATTCCAGTCTCTACGTCGTGGATGAATAAGATGAACAGGATGGGTACCAGAACT
>NW_017310125.1:0-729 GCF_000935625.1 Nanorana parkeri
GATGATGATGATGATGATGATGGATGATGATGATGATGATGTTGCGTGGTGGTGGTGGTGATGATTATGATGATGATGATGATGATGATGTTGTGTGGTGGTGGTGCTGATGATGATGATGATGATGATGATGATGATGATGATGATGATGTATGATGATGATGATGTTGTATGATGATGATGATGATGATGTTGTATGATGATGATGATGATGATGATGATGATGTATGATGATGATGATGATGATAATGATGATGTTGTGTGGTGGT
The DNA here is from genome assembly GCF_000935625.1 of Nanorana parkeri. Lineage (NCBI taxonomy): Eukaryota > Metazoa > Chordata > Amphibia > Anura > Dicroglossidae > Nanorana > Nanorana parkeri. The sequence goes on from NW_017310125.1 coordinate 270, forward strand.
GGTGCTGATGATGATGATGTTGTGTGATGATGTTGGATGATGATGATGATGATGATGATGATGATGATGATGATGATGATGATGATGATGATGATGAATGATGATGATGATGATGATTATTGATGATGATGATGATGATGATGATGATGATGATGATGATGATGTTGTGTGATGATGTTGGATGATGTTGGATGATGATGATGATGATGATGATGATGATGATGATGATGATGATGTTGTGTGATGATGTTGGATGATGATGGATGATGATGATGATGATGATGATGATGATGATGATGATGATGATGATGATGATGTATGATGATGTATGATGATAGTGCTACATTGTTCAGATGTTGAGTTGTAGTTCTGAAGGCAGGCTCAGTGAGATTGGTGGCAAGTGAGATGGTCTAAGGGCTATTAGGAAGTCCATCCTTTGGGCACCTTCAATAAATAAGTT
>NW_017310125.1:5913-26048 GCF_000935625.1 Nanorana parkeri
CCATCAGACAAGGGCTTGCGTGCCAGGCTGGGCACGCGTGCAGGGGGTTGCCAACCCCTGATATAGTGTAATGTAAATGGGTAAGCCGTATTAGTCCAGTAGACAAGATGAAAAAAAAAAACCCGCAGTATTGCAGTGTGCAATGACACCTTTCTTATTGGACTAACATAATATATAAAAGCTTTCGAAGGTGAACCTCTCTTCTTCAGGTCAGAAGCAATCTTGCAATACTCATTGCACAATGCAATACTCCGTTTTTTTTCCATCATATAGATATACAGTATATATATGTGAGGATTAGCTTAAAATGGTAGTGCATTCAGGACGCTTCCATTTCTTTCTAGGGCTTCCTGCCCACTTTTAGTTAAACATCCACATACGTTTTTCCCTCGCAGGGGTTTCTCCAGCACAAAGTATAGTTTTCTTGCTAACGGCAATATAACATTTCCAATGTCTCTACGAGTTCAGGTTGTGTTTTTAACAAAACCTTTCCCACACAGGCTACACTGGCCACACAGGCTCATCCTTGTCCCCTGGCCACACAGGCTGCTCACCACACAGGTGATCCCCTCCCCCCCCCCAGTCTGCCACACACACAGACTGGTTCTAGGGTGGGGCCCCTTTCTTAGGAGGCTGGGAGTTCTTGTAGAGGCCCTAACAAGCCAGCTAGCTTCAGCTGGGCTTGTTACCTCCAAGCATCCAGCTCTCTCAGTACATCCCCCTAGAGGACAACCTTTTGTATAACACCTGAACCTGGCATATACATCTCTGTCCTCCTGGCTAGACCCAGACGTTTTTATCAGCCTGCTGCCACAATATATATATCTATATATAGATATATAGATATATACATTATATGTATATTACATACATACACAGACCTGAAGCATCCTGGATTACCATCACTTCAGTTGACCACCCACCCGGCTTTCTAATTGGTCTTTGTGGTTTTTCCACTGGCTCAGTGACTAAAAACACGGTGCCTGCTGTTATGGTTTTTCCTGCATTCGGGGTGAATAGGGTGTGCCCAGACACCCCCGGCACACCCTGTGCACACGCCTTGAAAGAGGCGAAGAAGGAAAAGGCCGTTGTCCACTCATTTCAAGCCAACCTGTTTCGACTCAATCAATACGCCAGTCAGTCTAGTCAATGGGAACTTTAAACTAAAGAGCTGTAAAGTCTTTTAAACCTTCGTCTATGGACAGTTTTGGGTATCGTCGTTTTTTGCAGTTTCACAGGTGCATGCAAGTCTTGGCATGTTTAATATTTAATTACCAAACATAAACCTCATCTTATATATGCTATCAAACAGCTGGATATTATATTGTAGACATGTCATTTTCCTTTAGTTCCGGATGGATATTTGTATGAATTTAGTTAAATCAATCAGATTTTTGGGGCTGTTGGAGGTTCCATTAAAGGCAAGGTTGTGTGACTTAATTCTGAAAAAAAAATTTGTATCGTTCAGAAACTAAACTTTGTTGGGATCCAAAACCCAAATAACAAACCGGAACGAATTTCGGATCTGGAATCCAAAAAAACGAAAGAAATAAAAATCCAAATCAATCCGAAACTAAATGAAATGATATTTGTGCAGGCTTAGATGTCTATTACAATGCGTCTGTGTGCAGGTATGCGTTGCGAGAAGGGAGGGAGACTCGCAGACGTCTGTTCGCTGATGTCCCCTCCATTGAATGAACCTGGAAGTGACAAAGATGTCATCACTTTCTGGTTCAGAGCTGTTGTTCCTCAGTTGCTCTGGCTGGGGATAAACCCGATCAAACTCAATCTGTGTTCGACCAGCTTAATTGGAGTGCAACGCTTTTGGAATTTTTTTAAAATAATTTTTGCATAAATACCTTTTATCCAAGATCTTTTGGCTGATTGTGATCGGGAACTTGGGTGCTTTCCTCCAGACACATGCTTAGGATGGCAATGGATTCTCTTCTCTGTTCTAAAATAGAGGCTGAATTCCCAGAATGCTCTTGTTTCCTTCTCTTTGAGCAGAGGGATGCTGGGAGGTTCACTAAGGAAAAACAGTCTTCAAGCGGGTGTGAATAGAGAGCACCATCTTGTGGCCAATTTTGATATGGCGGGTAGGAAAGCATAAATGTTTTGCCTGTTATGGGCAGAACAACTTCTGTGAGGTTTTCTGCAGCCCCGTGCTGTGAGTACAGGCTCCCATGATGACACAACCTCAGGGGGTATCTCCATCATGGCCTGAGCTCACATATATCGTATGGGATGTTGTTTGCAGAAGATGAGTTCTATGCATAGATTGTAAATGTCATTAGAGATCACACAAATGCGTAGCTATATATTTTTCATATACATGTGAACTGATCTAACAATACTGATTATGTTTTTGGTTTTTACTGTATAACAGCTTCTCCGTGGATTGCCATTGTTAATAATGCTGTAATTACACATAAAGTGAGTTTCCTGTGCTGTGAAATCTCTGGATTCTACCCGGTGGACATCAACATTACATGGTTCCGGGATGGAGAGATACTGGACAATGTTCTAGAAGGAAAGCCTCGGGAAAACCCAAATGGGACATACAGTGTAAACAGCTCGATAATCCTGACGCCCACTGAGGAGGACAGATGGCGGAGCTTCTCCTGCAGGGTGGAACATGCGTCTTTACTTCAACCTCTAACTAAAGACTTTACACTGGAATATGGAGGTAATGGGGATGTTTAAAGCCGCTTTCAGATGGTGCTAAGCTGCCTTAATGCATTCATGTCTCATCTTCTAGTTCTTGTGAGCACTTTTTTATAGGTACAGCATCCGCTATGTATTTCTGTGTAGGAACAGAACTGTCATTCCCACAGCCCAATGAAGAACACTTTGCATGTACAAGGACACCGCCCCGGGCCACTTTTATACAGTATCTAAACCCTATGGGGACTGTATTGTTTTTTTTTTCATGTTCCTTTATTTTCACCTGGTGATCTGGCCAGTGAGTTTGTTATTTTTATAGCTTTTATTAACAGGCCAAGCTGTTCAGAAAAAGTGGGAGATAGAAGGTTGAGACAAACCATTTAATACTGACCGGGGGGGCTTACAATGGTCAGCTTTTATTAATGTATGTGAAACATTAATTCCAATAGAAAACACTGTAACTGCTTTTAAAGGGTTAGCTGGGATTTGGATTTATTTTGGTAGTCAAGTCCATCTTAAATCAGCTGGTGCACAGGTGGGCAAACTTCGGCCCTCCAGCTGTGGTGAAACTAGAAATCCCATCATGTATCTGTCTCTGGGAGTCATGCCAGTGAGAATGTCAGGTGACACTTCTTTTAGTCATTGGTTTGATGTGTGCTGACACTGAGTAGGCAAGTGGTCTCTTTTAGCATCTCCAGCCCCAAACACAGCTTACTATGAGTGGGTATGATGTCTAATTTAGCTAGTGAAACACTAAGGCTAATATGACCTGAGGTAGGTGTGGGGCGGCACAAAACTAAAGGAACACGGAGTAAAAAACAGAACAAGAGCACAAGGCCAATAGTGAAGGAAATTGAATATTGCTGAACACATCTTATTGAAGAGAAGTGTGAGCTGTTATAGGCGGAAGGCTTGCTGATGGCTTTGATTGGTTTGCCTAATCTACTTCCTGCCGTCTGTCTCCGTTACTTGAGGAGCATAAGAAATACCCCAAATAAACCAGCAGGTTCCTCATCCTTGCAACAGATGCAGTGGTAGGAACTATGATGGGTTGGATTGTTCATGACTCTAACCCCTCTGAGAAAATAAGAGACATTAGTGTTTTCCAGTATGACTGCTCTCCATTTCTGTATTCTTACTATCTGTTATACCGGCCTACCTGCAGCATTATATGTGTGTGTGATTGGCTGAGAACATACGCCGGGATTTAATCTACAGGTAACATTTGTTTTCTTTCTGCAGGTGAAAAGGAGCCCTGTACCAATGAATGTGGTAACACTGCAACTAATATTCGTGGCTGCATCTGTGCTGGTTGTTTGCTTTTGGCATTGATAGCACTTTGTTGTTGTTGTTGGTGGTGGTGGAAAAAGAACCATAGAACGGCGGAAACACAAAGATCTGAAGGTAGGAAACTGCATTTTAAATCACTCAACAGTTTGGTCTTTGAAACCCAATAGAACATGACTATGACAAAACTGCACTCACTGGGGGGAATTTATCAAAGCAATTGTGACAGTTTCAGCCACTTAGATCATGTTTTTAACCTCCTTATTATTTAGGATTTTAGCATCCCAAAGCGGTACATTGTTTTTCATGGCAATTTGTTGTTTTATATTGCAGGCCTGTAATTCTTAGTAAATCTTAGGAATAACTCACCTAAATCTGTCCAAACAAGAGTCCAGTAGGCATCCAAAGCTCTAGGGACAAAATTGAAGTGAAATAGTTTGATAAATATATGTAATTATAGCAGATTACATTGTATTCTGTGTAAATGTCATGTTTGCACTTTTGAATTTCCCGCCGGCTCCACCCTCCGCTGTGACGCCCGAAAACGAAACTGAAAGCCAAATGCGGCATCGGCCGGGCGAACACAGCAGAGGACACCGCGGGCTCGCAGGGACAAGGTAAGTGACACTTTTCTGTGCAATCCCGAGTGTGGCTTGGGGTTACCGCTCTTGGTACTGAAAATTAACCCCGAGCCACACTCGGGATTACGGCCAGTGCAAATCTGTTTAGCGGCTCCTTTTAACATGTGCGCCCGTTGTGACCAGAGTTTGCATTATTTTTCCGAAAGCATGTGTTTTGCGAAAGTTCGCAACTGTTTACATCTGCACTTGTCCTGCGGCTGTCTGAAACTGGAGCATCACCTAAATTAACAATCACAACTTAAGAAGTCCCCGTGACCACTTCTTCAAGAAGAGACAGTTAAGCTTTTTGCCTGAAGTTACAAGTCTTCTTTCCTGGAGTCTATTAAACCTCATTTATTATCAACAACATTACACTAGCATCATAGACCTGGTGCACAAGTGCATTAAATATATTCAGTGCAAGTTCAAACACTCGCAATTGTTATGATAAATTCCCCCCAATGTGTTTACTTATCGGTAGCTTGCATAACCTAAAGTAGTAATAAATAATCACACTTTTTGTTCAATAATGAATCCAGATCAAACAAATATACATTGCTCTGCAAAGAATTGCTTTACATTTTTGCCCAAACACTTGCAATCATCATGTTTCTGAACAGCTGCTTCCAAGTCTCTAAGCTTAGCTTCCCTGAACTTCCTGCCCAGTACAAGATCACAAAGGACAGTGCAGACTCCAGCAACTGTTCATCTACTAGCTTGAAGAAAGGAGGAGGTAGGAGAGGGGGCCAGGGGGTAGGGGAGTAGCTTGATTTGCTATGCCGCACTCCTTACCAGGATTCCCGTGGCATAAGGATGGGTGCTCGGAATGACCATGGATGTGGCCACCACATATGAACAATAGAAGAATGTCACCAGCACACTGTGAGTTGAAAACAGCAATCAAGTGTTAATTTATTGCCAATAGCTGTCTCTCATTGGCAAGCGCTTTCGGGGCCACGCAGGGTCCCCTTCATCAGGCTCTCTGATAGTGCTCATTCATACGGGTGTGCACATCCATACATCATACATGCCCATGCAGAGACCTGCTCCCGGGAAGGACAGGTGCTGCGTGTAATTGCAAGCAGCCACCTGTACATCTTTATGGGAGGACAGGTACCCACATAGGGTTACACACAGACCGGATCCCGCACATCCATGTCTGTCTGGGTGCCCACTAGAGATGCACCGATACCTCCGCTGCCGGCTATCCCGGTCTCCGCTGGCCCTTGTGTGAGCCTGGGACCAGCACAGCGGGTCTCTCTGGCTTTTGGGGGTGGGGAGATCAGCACATTCCATCAGCTGATCTCCCCTGGTGAAGAAGATCTCTGCTTCATAAGTTTCTTTGGGGTCCCTAGGTGACATTAGGGGACTAATACACCCCTGATGTCTTTATAAAAAGGACCTGTCACATTATTTGTGCTATTACATTGGAGGCTTATTAGCCCCCTATGTGATAGCAATAAAGTTAAGTGTAAAAAAAAGTTTAAAAATTAAAGACACATGTAAAAACATTTTTTAAAACACGAACAATTTTAACTACTTGCCAACTGCCCGTTGTAAATAAACAGATGGATGGCAAGCTCCCTCCAGTGGGGTGTCTTAAATATACGGGTTTTTTTCTACTCGCGCACCACCCCTAGCGCGTGCATGCGTGCAGAAAACACTGATGCTTGAACAGAGCTGTATGATGTGTATTCCAGCACTTCCGCATTCAGCTGTCATTTCTTTGGCTGCTATAGCCAGAGAAGAAGCTGGTGAAGCAGATCAAAATCCACATTGACTTCATTCAGTTAAATGTATTTTGTAAGTTGTATTTAGTCTGTTTATCCAACCTCACATTATTTTATTCTTAGTTCTCAGTTGCCTCCGTGCTTCAACTTGGAAACAGTGTCTATAATCATATTTCTAAGCAGATATTTTGGGTCCATGTTCAAAAAAAGTGTCTGGCAGCTGTGTTTGTGAATTTTTAATAGAATGCTTATTTCATGCTATGCGCTCTTTAGCCTTTTCAGTGTCCTTGTCCACATAATACAGTCTACATGGACATTTAACTACATGCAGATGTAAGGATATATGTTTTTCAGGAAGGGTCGATAAACTAAACCCTTGAGTGTTATCCTTTATACAAGCTGAATATGGAAAAGAATAAAAGAATCGATGACACATCTTTGGGGAGTGGCTATCCGAAATACAGAGAACTGAGCAACTAAAACCACACAAGGTTGAATAGACAAACAGACTAATTACCATCCAACCGAAAGGATTATGATTTGTGTTTGTTTCTTTCATAGAACACGTTGATGTTGTAATTCAGATTTTATGTTTTTCTTTTTGGTTTGTTTATTCACTTTGTTGTCCTTGGTCAGACTACGTATTAGCGTCTGATTGACCGAGTTATTACATTGCACAAGTGTATTTATTTATTATTGTTTGCCGTGTTGTTTAAGTTTACTCTTGGTGATGCAAACCCTGACTGATATCCACTATATATATTTATATACAAAACTTGTGTATGCTTCACCTCCACAAATGCATAATACTGTCCATGCTGTAAGGTGTACACATGAACACAGACCAAGTAATCAGAAAAGTTATTTTATAAAGGAATGCAGTCCAATGTCATATATTATCTGACCTAGCTACAACCCGAACACCAACCCTCCCTGTAACTCCAACATTAGCCCCTTCCATGGCTCAAACCCAACACTACCCCTCCAAAATCTTAACCCTTATACTAGCTGTCCAAGTTTATTCCTAATAAACTCCTGGCCTTCTTCATAACTTTATCTCAAACACTAGCCCATAGCTCACATCAAGAACTCAAATTTTTAGACAAAAGATTGTTGTGGATTATTCCAGATTTTATCGTAAATCTAAATTGTGAGGAATATGTATCTGAGTGAATCCTGCAAGATGTGATTGGTGTGTAAATTTAGCCAAATACATACATTCATTTCCTATCAATAAGAAGGGGAAGCCCTTATATTATATATCCAATGTACAGGAGCCTGACACAGTAGAGGTGACTATGCTAACAAAGGGTTACTTGGAATCCATGACACAATGAGCCATATTAAATATAAGAGCTAATTCTTAAGGGATATTTATGTATTACAGGCATTTATATATTGCTGACAATTTATGCAGCGCTTTACACACTGTACATTCACACCAGACCCCGCCCCCGAGGGGCTTACAGTCTAAGGCCCTATCTCACATGCATACTAGGGCTGATTTAGACAGGAGCCAATTAATCTACCAGAATGTCTTTGGCATGTGGGAGGAAACCAGAGTACCCGGAGGAAATCCACGCAACCAGGGAGAATGTGCAACCTCCTTGCAGATAGTTTCCAGACTGGGAAGTGCTAACCACTAAGCCACTGTGCTGCCCAGTAAGTAAGCAATTGCAGCTCTCTCTGAAGCAGTCAGAACAGTATTTATTTATATATTTATTTAGTGCCAACAATTTTTACACAGTGCACATTCACATCAGTCCCTGTCCTCAAGAGCTTACAATCTAAGGTCTCTATCCCACATGCATACATACATAGAGGGCCAATTTAGAGAGGAGCCAATTACCCTTCCAGCATGTCTTTGGAGTGTGGGAGGAAACCGGAGTACCTGGAGGAAACCCATGCAAGCACAGAGAGAACATGCAAACTCCATACAGATAGTGATGGATAGTGCAGATAGTGATGGATTCTCTCTAGCTGCTTTGAGTTACTGGATTACTGCATGTAAGGCTTCAATCACAGGACGTTTATCTCCAGAGCTGGATTCCTGCAGACAGGTGGCTCCAGACAGCTGTGGCTTTTTGGCTTGTGCAAAACAATGACAGGCTGACAACGGCCACAGTTATCCATCCGTGTTTAGAGGGAATTGCCCATGGAGTGATTACTGGTGGTTACAGACAGATGATCGCCCATGGACTCGAACTCCACCTCTGGAGATAAACACCTCACGTAAATGAGGTATAAAGCAATCATGTCACCAAAACAAAACCCTTCCCTTTCACCTCTCCACTTTGTGCTAGGCACCCTTTGGTACATAGATATACACCCCCTAACATAGGGATCTGTACATCAGTCCACTATCAATCTTTGCAGCTTTTTGTTCCCTTTGTTCCTCATTTTCCTACCGTGACCTTCTATAGGCCACATCAACCTTCATCACACATCAGAGGATGTTTTTATTTACACTATTGATATTTTATTTCCCTATATAAATGTGCGCTGTAGATTCCACAACTGCCAGGCCCAATCCAAGAGCTGGAGAACCAAATGTAAATCCGGCAGAAGAAATTGTAATGCTTCCCAGGAGAGAGAGTTCAGAAGAGAGTCCTAGACGCAGACACAGATCAAGTATATAGAAGAATAATGCCAACATCACCAAAGTCAACAAACATGGACAATGCAGACCAGGCCATCAAAGTCCAACAGCCAACCAGGATAAAAACATGACCAGATCTCTACTGACAGATAATCCATTCTCTAGATTCGGAGACAGACAGAGGAGGAAGGAATAAAGGACTGGTACAAAATTCCCACTGTTCTTCATGAGCAAAAACTAGTTAAATTCCTCAGCCTGAAGATGAGTCGAGTACAGAATTACAATCTTTATCACACTGGAGAAGAACGATGACCTGAAATTAATAAAGTGTAGTTTGCAAAAACCTTGTATATCAAAAAATTGCTATATATTTTTTTTTCCAAATAAAATACTAATTTGTGCATTTTGTCATCCCTTGTTACATCTCAGTGCTGCTGATCCCGCGCTACTTCCTGTCTACATGAACACCAGCCACAGCTGCATGACATTCTCAGGGAGGGTTTCCTGATGGTAACAACAATGGACCATGTCTGTGTAATGTGTGCTGGAATGGTCACCTATAGTCTCCATGGGACAGGGTGACAAGAGAAGACTTGGGAGATAGGGACAGGGTATTGTATGTTGTCTGTCACAAACCTTACAAGGATGCTTCCAGTTCATTCAGGGTGCTGTAGTGAATTGGTGGATGGGGCCACCATACAATAATAGGAAAATGGACCTTGGCATAGTGATAACCTTGCCCTTTATTCAAATACAGCAACAGACATCACAGTGAGAAGGCGCTATTCAAGTGAATACCAAGGACCAGTTTAATAAGGTGCTAAAAATGTACCTAACTGGCCATTGATGTAAATTATCTCTTCAGTGGAAAAAAATAAACCCAAAAAACACAACGCAGCAAAAATAAAATATGTAATGAAAACACAAACCTCCCAACTGTCCCTCTTCTGCAACCAAATCCCTCTGTCCCTCCTTCTTCCTCAGTCGTCCCTCTTTTTGGTCTGATGTTCAGAAGAATGTTCTGTTTAACCAGCAAAAGTGTTATTCTGACCTACCCAATCTAAAGAAAAAATATTGGTTAAAAAAACTATTCTAGGTTTTACCAGTATTTTTTGGCACATCAATTCTTGGAAGTTTGCATAAATGGTATAATGGCAGAGGTGCGTCTTTTGCCTATATATAACTGGGGGCATGGCAGGGGTATCAATTGCCTATATATATAACTGGGGGTGTGGCGGGTGGTGCGTCCATTGCCTATATATAACTGGGGGCATGGCAGAGGTGCGTCTATTGCCTATATATAACTATGGGTGTGGCAGAGGTGAGCACTGGCTGCCGCGGGATAGATGTTTGGGTGAGTATATCTTTTTTATGTTAGAATTCTTCTTTAAGTTTACGCACACAGGAATATGGGAGCTGCCACTGGAACTTTTTAATATGTTTCTTTGCGGCTTAACAAAATAGGAGTCTTTAAATGGTGCGGATATTGGGGGAAAATGGGTGTGGTTACGGGGGTGTGGTCACTAAAGGATGTGGTCACTGAGGGGAGCTGTAAATCTTTCTTGCACAGGGCGCCTAAAGGCCTAAGGCCGGCCCTGGGCGTATGCAGGGGGTGTACCAGTAGTTCATGGGCACACCCTAATCACCCCGAGCACAAACATTGAAACCGCAACATCGGGCGTCGTGTTTTTAGTTACTAAGCAGGTGGAGAGATCACAAAGATCTCTCTGTGAGCGGCTCAGTGATACAGAGCGCAGAAGCAATTGCCACTTACATTCCCCACATAACAGTCACAGTCCTCGGCGCCTGGGAAGCTGCAAGGGAGCATGGCTGTGGCTTTCCAGGCCTCCCATCCAATCTGGAAGCCAGGTGGGTGACAACCTGCCAGACTCCCTGCTTCATTACTGCTCCCCTGCTGGAAGAAATAAGGGACAGTTGAAGGGATGGGAATCCAGTGTGTCTCAGGTCTGTTTATTTATATAGATACACACACAGGTGTGATTGTACTTTTGTGTACACACCCTAATGTAGTAGGCTGCTTAGCACCCTGGGGCACTGTAACCGCTCCAGCTTTTGCTTGTGTTACTAAAGGTTTATCCGGAGATTTAACCCTTTCCAGTGACAATCGCTCTCAGTCTGCTGGCATTTAGATTGTTGTCCCGTGATCTTAAGAACCCAAGTGCAGGGTGAAAGCACCATTGTCACACCCTTGGTTTCAGAAAGTGAAAGAATTTCCATTTCTCAGGAATATTACACGTTTCCAATGTTGAACAAGTTAAAAGCGCCCGCCATCCTGGAGTGTCTTTTCCTCTATCATATTTTTCTATCATAGTTCACCAGTTGACCCATCGAGATCCGGAGTATACTTAGTTTCTCAAGCCCCTTCAAATTGCAGTTCTATTATGATTATGACATTATATGAATGTATATTTATGCGGTGAGGATATTTCCAGTCTAGACTACTGAAAAAGGAGAGATTCCTCAGTACATGTTTATATATATATTTTTTTCACTTATTTGTCATGCACGGAGAAAATGTTGCACACACGTGGAAGATGGCACCAGATTAATCCGTATGAATGGGGCCGAGTCCCTATGATTGCTGCTATACTAGATTACTTTGAAGAACCAATCCTCGTTAATTACATGCTCGTATACGTAGAGTGAAAACCGGACATCAATTAGTTATCATCAGTATGGGTATTTAAGCACACCTATGCAAGACACTACAATTTTACTCGTTTGTGTGTCTCTCTGTATATAAAGGCGAGAGGAAGCCTTACCTGTCAAACCTGAAAGACAAGTTAGACACACGGAGAGAAAGATCACCTGAGCTCCCTATATAGGACAGGTACACAGCATGAAGAATGGATTGTGGACAGACAGCCGTGCTCCTCTCCCTTCTGTATTACACAGGTCAGTCTAATCTCATTTGTTTCCATTCATTAGAGAAGCATTGATTGTAATATTTCAGCTGTTACTGGACAATTCAGTTTAGTTCTCTGTTGTAACAAACACTAACAGTGTGTACTGACCCAGAAACTGACACTTCATTCTACAGAGCAGCTGAACTTTCATTCTATATATCTATCTGTCATGTGCAGGGAGTCTGGTCTCTGAAGATGTCACAGTGCCAACGTGTACTCAGGGACCATAGCACAGGGGACAAGACACAGGGTGCATACAGGGTACAGAAAACAGGCACTAGAGGGAAGACGCAGGGAACATGCCTGACACAGGGAGCATGTAACAGAAGGGAACACACAACAGGTGTACCCACAGAGACAAGAGATACACAGGAACAGCAGGGGGGAATGCACAAGAGGAAGGAGGGAGACAAGGGGTGCGGCTCACACCCGGGTGCCACCATTGGAGGGGTGACACCAAAATGACTGACGGTCATTTTGGTGTCACGCCCTATGAAATGTCAGGCACTCAGGTCATGCACCGAGGGCCTGACAGTGTCAGGAGAGAGGAGGGGACCTGGCGGCATACCTCATCCCGCGGGGTGAACGTCCCCTCCTCTCTCTGCCGGCGTCCATCACCAAGATGGCCACTGGCAGGCACCAAAAAGACCATTGCGCACACGTGCGGCAATGACGTCACGGCGGTGTGTCACCCGGTCTCTGCCCCCGGGTGACACCCAGCCTCGGGACGCCCCTGGAGGGAGGTGCACAATAACCTTAGGAAGCAGGAGACTACTAGAAAACAGAGCAGAAAACAATGCTGTGGAGAGAACTCACAGCCACAGCAAACCAAAGAGCTACAAAGACAGAACACATAGAAAATGCAAAAGCACAGCAGGAAGGGAACACTGAAAACAACAAGAGCAAGCAAAGACACGAAACACAAGGTATACTCAAACAGCAATGCCACAGAAACCAGAGAGGACCAACTACTAGCATGGAGACACGCTGCTTGACCAGCAAGAAACAAGTGAACAGAACATTTAACACTGAGGGGTCTATTCACAAAGCTGCCGAAGGATCTGGCCGTAGCTTCGGCCGATCCTTCGGCTAGAGTTCAGGCTGGATTGGCAGGAAGCCGAGCACCTTGGACAGGAGGGAAAACCCGGTGCCGGATTTTGGCACAGGGAAGTGTGACATTATTTAGCTACAATCACCTAACCAACCTGCAATAATATAGTATATGTGTTGTGAAGCTGTCTATGAGCACCCGTTCACATATGAGCAATTTGTCACACGTTTCTCGAAATGCAACAACGCTCATCATGAAGATTCTCAATATATTAAATGGTGCCCATTCACATCTGAGTGTTGTGCTGTAGCTTATCACACACACAAAAAAAGTTAAAATTTTGGACAGAATCTGTTGTTATTGGTTGCATTGACTTCACTGGGAGCACCTAGAAATGCGCAACACAAGAGGTTTAGTGCCACACGTTTTTACGCTTAACAACTGGTCTCCAGCTTCTAGCAACCTCAGCCCTGCAAGCAAAATGGAAGATGCAGGAGTGTGTAGGTAGGTGCAGTACGGCCAATGGCCACTAGATGTCCCCATTGGGCCCTAGAGATAGATGCAGCTCTGGCCTGGGGAGACTCTGTGTCCCAGGAGAGCTGATTTATAGGGGGTGCCCGAGAGGGGAGGAGAGTTCTGTTCAGGAGAGTACAGGAGAAGTCTAAGACTGTATGCAGAGTCTCCAGAGAGAGACTGATTCTAAAACATAGGCTGGTCCATGGGAAGGACAGGACCAGACCTAGGACTATGTAGAACTATAGAGATTCCCCAGTTTCCCATGGAGGGGGAAACCACCGAGCTAGGACTGACAAGGATGGGATTCCGGAGAATAGTGAGAAGCTGTATGACTGACGATATTTGCCAGTGGGCCTATGGCCGAAGTAAGTCGTGGACTCTGGGCTGCACCTGGGCTGTTCTTCTCTCTCTCTAAAATGTAACACCATGCAACTATCAAGAATTGTGCCGTCATCCCACTCGGGGGTGGCTGAGACGTATGCTTATTGTCATGTTCATCCTTTTCAAGTAAAACCAAGAAAAGACTATCTGTGTGGACTGGTTCTTCTCCCTCCAACCTCTGAGAAGGTGGGGTTCTACAGGAGTGTGATGTTGGACTGTATCGTGGCTGTAACCATCTGAGGAGGGTAGGTGTGCAATGGGGCTACGCCTGACACAGGGTGCCGTTCATGGTGGCCTTTCTCCCTAAGGGGAAGGGAGCGCCGAATACCGCAGAGGCGGTGGAAGCCATGAGGCCCTGTGTGCGCAGTACTACACATGTGGGAGTTGTTTGCACGAGGCCAGCGCCGAGGCCCCTGACCGCGGGGTGCCTAGTGTCGTGTTGCATACACGGCGTTACACAGCCAACCCAAAGGGAACACACACGTAACACCCCAAGAGTGAACCCCGCCTACAAGTGCATGATGTGGAAACTTTCATCCCCCTGGTGAGGGCCCACAAGAACCTCTACAACCCCAGTGATGCCCATTACAAGAACCATAGCAAGTTTTCCTGGACTGGGAGTCCTCATAGTACAAGACACCACAACACCATGCAGAAAGACCAGGAAGCAGATACAAGGATGAGGATGACATATGAAGTCACAGATGATACTGCTTTCGATTGGTGCAAACCCGATGCTTGAAAACACATGAAAAACACTTCAAAAACACGCATGGGTCTGTGTTCTACATGCATCCCGCTAAAGCATTTTGTTTACCTTTTTCGGCATAGCACCTAGAAGAGAAAAGATATGTGCACAGCATAAATATTTGTTTCGAACAAAACAAATGAAGAGAAAATTCTTTTCATTCAGTTTGTTTGATGAAACAAATCATTATGCTGTTTTGTATTGAGAGGCAACCAACCGCCGAATCAGAAAGCACACATTTAAAAAGCAGAATGTGCGGTGACCATATTGGCCACTGGTGCCTTCTGTGCATGCATGCTGCCATCTTAGAGGTGGGTGCATGATGTCACATGACATCAACATCAGGCAACATCATATGCATGTATGGGCATCATCTTGGATGCAGGAAGATGGCAATGCCCGTATACAACAAATGACTAATTACTATATGAATTACTATATGCCCAAATATATTTTTTGTATATTCGTTATAATAATTAGTTAATTTAGATTTGGGCAAAACACTGAATCAATGAAATTTCGTGATTCAGCAAGTTTGTCTGAATCCGAATGTGAAGCACACACAATTGTTACAGCAGAAAGTTTCATCTTCTGCCATCCAAAAGGAGAGGTAATAGGAGCCACACACTTAAGGTGGCCATACTCCTAACGAATATCAGCCGATTTTCGTTTGCAATCGCGTTTTTGTCCGAAATATGCAAGGTTGATGGGCAGTGTACAACCGCAAATACTGTACAATCGTAGGACTTTTGACTTTCCAGCAGGCTAGAAAACTTCTGTTGAATCATCTAAAATTTGCAAGGTTGGTGGCGTCTCCTTACATCAAAAATTAGCATTTCTCATGCCAAACGAAAATCCGTGCCATCAATTAATGAAATTCGTCCAGGTGCTATCTGCCATCATTTCAGGGGGGTGCTCTCTCCCAGCCCCCCCTAACCCCCCCCCCCCCCCCCCCGCGGGGGGGGGGGGGGGGGGAGGGCACCTCCTTGAAATGAGAGGGACACCTCCCTGAAATTGCTTTTTTCAGGTTGGGATCCCTGAGCATTTAGGAGTGTACCTGTACAAAAAACAACCACACCTTCCCCAGAGCTTGTCTGAACAGGTTGGAGAATGTATCTGAAGATTTCCTATTGCTTATAAATGAGAATTTATTTTAAATACAGTCTCCGGATATACTTCACTATCATCATCCCAACAACCCTTGCCCTCATGGATTGAAACATATGCTGCAGTAAAAGAGTCAAGTGAAAGTGTTTTCTCCAGCCGGATATTCTCCTTAAAGCATCCACACAATAGGCAACGTTCTGAATGCGGTGGCTGTTCCTTTGTCACAGGGATCACCACGTTACCGAAAACAGACACAGTCAGCAAAATGACGGAAAATCTTGTTCTTCTTGTCCCTCTTCTGTGTTCCACAGGTCAGTTCTTTCAGTACTTTTCTTCTTTTTCTTTTTTTTTATGAATTAAATGCAAATCAGCTTGTTATTCTACATAGTTAAAGTAAAACTAAAGGCAGATACTTTTTTTTTTTTTGTTAAGGACAGGGTGGTCAGACTTGTGGGTAATTCATGTGACAAACAAGGTTTCTTAGAATGGTCACAATGCTCTTATTTTGTCTGCAGAAAAATTGTTACATTTTACAGATACATGTAAGATGTTGCTACAGGAAATTTGCATAGCATGTGCAATTGTTACATTACTTTAAAGCTGAGCTCCAGGCACAATAACTTTTATTAACATATATTGCTCAACAGCCACAAAGAATATAAATCCGGTTATCACCTTGTAAAAAAGTAGCAGTGAGATCTTCACTGTATATAATCTGTGCAGAAAGCAGAACCCAGCATGCCCCACTCACTACAGACTGCCTACAGAAAAACTACAGGAGGGGGAGGGAAACAATACCTGTAATGCTGCACGTCAATAAATAGACAGTCTGCTTTTTACTTTAGGAGTGCCGGTGTCTCTGCCTTTACCTACAGTTATGACGGTTGCCGCCCGTTAACTACCGTAGCACCCACTTCTTTAAAGGGATTTGCGGTCAGGAGAGTGATGGGACCATGGACTTTCTGTGAGACAAGATCAGTCACCCTCGCAAGGAGAGAGAGCAGCAGTGACCGGTCTTTACTACAGAAGGGGGCGGAGACAAGACCAGTCACCCTGCAGAAGGAGAGAGAGCAGCAGTGAGTAAGTGTGTTTCTGGTGCTCTGCATTCTTCCAAGTGGAGAGAGAGTCGGGAGCTGGAGTGAGCCAACTTCCCCCAGGAGGCCATATTGGTTTCTGGGGAGGACTCTGCCCCCCTTGAGGGAGGAGGCCTAGAGCTTTCCCTACTGTGTTTGATCTCAGTAATGGGCCCATGGAGGGCGAAAGTGTGGTTGATTACAGAAACAAAAGTCTCCAGTCGCATCATAAAAATTGCGAAGGAGGAAGAGAAGCTGGCGGCGTTAAGATTAAGTCTGCGTAAGAAGCAAGCCGGGTCTGAGACGGCCTGGAGTTCCAGAAAGATTCAGCTGAAGCCTGAGCTTAAAACACTGGAATTGTAGGTAAAGGCCCAAGTGCAGGAAGATGTTTGTGAATTAATGTTCATGAAAGAGCTTGCGTCACCTGTGTGTGAGCAAAACTTCAAGTTTGATCTGGACTTTTTGGAAAATGAAGGTGAGAAAGCGCCTAAACCTTCCAGGCCTAGAATTAAGGAAAATGCTGTGTATGTGAAGAAAAAACAGCGGATGGACTGTGGAGGAGAAACAGAGATGACCTCAGTCTGGGATCCAGTTATCAACATTGAAAAGAGCGCTAAAATGGCAGAACAATTGCCAGAACGTGTGAAGGATCCAGTACTTACCTCAGGAATGGCGGAGGTTGAGACAGCAAACAAAGGAAATGCTGAACCACAGGATTGTGGTTCAGCTGAGATGGGAGGGTGAAGGGCCGCCACCAGCAGGGAAAGATGAGCTTAAGGGCTAAAGATATCTTTGCCCTGATAAGCCCTATAAGTACACGGGAATATGATGTCTCATGTTTAAAGCCTGAAGCATTAGGGAGAGGTACGATGAGCTTTGCCGGGGTCAGCCTGAGTGGGAGGGGTTAGTCCCAAAAATGGTGTCTAGACAGCCCCTGGTTAAGGTTGTCACAAGTTTGATAAGGAATGAGTCCATCCCACAGGCTGACCTCATTATGTGGCTATGCAGATATGGTGAGGTTTTTGGGCCCCTGGGGAAGATCCTAGATGAATATGGCATCTGAACAGGGGGCTGGACTGCTTGTATGAAGGTCAAGATAGTGGACAATGTGGTTCAGCACCTCCCATCCTCTGCCTTTTTAGACAGAGATCGGCTGGTGATCTTCTACCAGGGCCAGCCAAAACTTTGCAATTAGTGTGGAGAAAAAGGACACTTTGCTTCCTCCTGTACGCAGTTTTTGGCCATGTGGTGGGGAAATGCTGTGAGATCAGGTGTAACCTGTGTGATACCCTGGGCCATTCTTACATTCAATGCCCTCAGCATTGCACAACAAGCCAGTGCTGGATGAGGAGGTGAGGAAGCTGGACAGATAGAATGAAGAGGAGGAGATCAGTGTGGAGAGCTTACCTGTGTCAGATCCTATTGTAGGTCTCTCTGTTGTGCCTGTGTCTCATCCTGGGTCTGTTACCCCTTCTGTGTCTGTCTCATCTGCAAAGTCTGTATCTGTTCCCCCTGTGTCTGCACCTTCCCTCAATGTGTCCTCATTAAAATTAACTGAGGCTGCTAAGGGGACGGTTGCAAGACCTCTGAAAAAGTTGAGGGCGTCTCTGTGTGTTTGCTGAGGGTGAGGTGAAAGTGTTAATTGCCCCGACTCGTCTCCTAAAGAAGAGAGAGCTGGAAATTTCTGGTGCTGTTAGGTCCTCTGTTGAAACACCTTTGCCCACACCAGACCTTACGGCAGATGATCTGGAATGGTTAGAGGTGAGGAAGCAAAAGGGCAAGAAAAAGAAGAGGAGGGGTAGGCCAAACATGGTGGAAGCTTCCTCAGGGTCCTCTGACACTGTGAGTTTACCTTTGGTAAATAAGTTTAAGGTCTTTTCTGATGAAGATTTTGAGGTGCTTTCTGTTATGAAAGATGAGGATCAGCGGTCCTCGAAACGTGTGCGCTCACCTCTGCGTGATAAACAGGCTAAAAACTGTAAATCTCACTTACCATGATAGCAGTTCCCGATCCGTTAAACTGGCATCAATTAATGTCGCCAGCATAAAGTCTATGAGTGCTCGTACTACGGCCTTATTTTTGCTCAGCAAGATTGATGCTGATGTTTTGTTTTTTGCAGGAGACCAGAATCAATAGTCTTGATGATATCCACCGGGCAAAAAGGGAGTGGTGGTGTGGTCCTTCCATTTGGTCTTTTGCGGCTGAGCCTTATGGCGGTATCACGGTTCTTTTTACCGGTATGGTAACGCGCCGGCGGGTGATTAAGCTGGAGATTGGAAGATGTATGGTCTTGGACGTGTCGGTGAGGGGGCAGGGCCTGCACCTAATAAACATCAATGGTCCACAAACTAAGTGGGACAGGAAATGCCTCTTAGCCAAGATTCAGCTTTTCCTTTTTACAGCCCAGCAAGTGATCTTTGGAAGGGATTTTAATACCATTACTAGGTCAAAGGACTGGAAGGGCTTCAAGGATCGTCTGGGCTATGATAGCGCTTTTTTAAATGCAATAGTCAGGGAAGCAGGCCTGGTAGATGTGCACATTCAGCGCTGCCCAGAGAGCACGGGTTCCACCTTACAGAGAGGTAGTTGTCAGAGTAGAATAGATGGGGGTTTTTTAAAGGGGGACTCTGTCTTTTCGGCAGTAGAGTTCTCTAATCACTGTATTCTGTCGGTCACTTTGAATGCCTCTGATCTGCCCCCGAGAGGAAGGGGTATCTGGAGATTCAATTCGGCTCTCATGGATGATGAGATGGTAAGACAATCCTTTGAGGATTTCTTTCAGTCACAGGTATCAATTCTAGACTGGCTGCCGGGCTTTTCAGGGCCGTAGGTAAAAGGAAACATATATATATTAAGTACATCATAAATCACACCATCCAGTTATATAGATCGATTGGCAACTATGACGACCCGCTGCCACAACAGTCTGATAATGTTGCCACAATGACCCGCCACCCAACGATGTACCCAATCTTCTGCCTTGAAATGACAGGTCCCTAGTGTGCTGGTAACTCATTCTGTATGCTGACCTCATTATCTTCACATGGTCCTCCTTAGCAGGTCACATGGAAGGGGTTTTTAAGTTCCTTTCCAACTCAACTGCCTTCTTTTGGCTCTGCCACATTGCCTTGGGTACTTCCCTTCTTGTGCTGTATCCTGAAATCATTGCTAAAAAATCAGGCTTCAATGGTGAAGCTTACTGTCCTCCCCAGCAGCACGGTTTATTAATTGGTAAGTTTAGAAAACAGAGAAGTATGAAAAGGGCAGCAGCTCCATGTAAGGTAGAGCCAGACTCAAATAAGTATTGCTTCTACCATTCCTGGGATGTTTTAACAACTATTTTACAATAGGGCTTCATTAAAAGATCTGGCTTTTCAAGCCCTGCCTTAAATTTTGTTTATGGCAGCCATTTAGCCCTTTACGAAATCCGG
>NW_017310125.1:29676-30303 GCF_000935625.1 Nanorana parkeri
CCCCTTCAGAGCTACCGGTAGTGTTATCCTATATTGGGATATCGCTGACAGTAAGACCACTTTGGGAAAGGGGGAAGGGATGCCAGCTAGCAAGACTGTTTTGAAGTACCATAATTTAGTTCCAACTGAGGAATACTCTACTGAATCACACTCAAGTATTAAATCTGATCATCAGTCTGATGAATCATGGGACTCTGTTTCTTTTCCTGGCTACTGGTCAGAAGAAAGTGCGGGAAAAGAGCAGGGAAAGAGGGACTCTGCTATATCTGTCTCTTGTCCTGAGCCTCACACAGATAATGCACCTTTATCATTGCCAAACATTGAGATACAGAAAAATCTCCTAGGGAGTCAAGTTCCAAAGCTCCATTTGTGAATAATGACAGTCCCAAGATCCCTGATCAATTTGCTGGGATTCCTGTTATAAGATCACCTAATCAAGCCTTGCGCTAGTGTAAGGCAGCACAAGCAGCTGCCTGAGGGCGCCGTTGGGGGTGGGCGGAAAAATGTTGGCAGTGTGAATGTAAACAAACAGCCTGAGATAGATAGATGCCAGTGTTATTTCTGGTGGCTGTAAACTCAGCCCCGACCCCTGTTCTGTGTCGCGCTGAATTTGGATCTGCTGAGAGG
>NW_017310126.1:0-6805 GCF_000935625.1 Nanorana parkeri
AGCCGCTTGCTGGTTCTGATCACTCGGGTTTGGGCTCGGATACACGAAGCATTACAGAATGGTGGACAGGAAGCTGCAATGGGCCCTCATGTTGCCTGGGAACGGGATGATTATTATCTGCGTCTCTCATCTCTGCAGGCGGAGAATCTGCTCCTGGACTCCGACGCCAATATAAAGATTGCAGACTTTGGCTTCAGTAACGAGTTTACTCCCGGAGGGAAGCTGGACACGTTTTGTGGCAGTCCTCCATATGCTGCTCCGGAACTCTTTCAGGGAAAGAGGTATAACGGACCTGAGGTGGACGTCTGGAGCCTGGGGGTCATCCTCTACACCCTGGTCAGCGGGTCCCTTCCCTTTGATGGACAGAACCTTAAGGTATACTTCTGCTGTGTATGGTACAAGTCATCAATGTTAGTGATTCAAAGGTGCTCCATCCAGGGATCTTCACCTCCCGTGTCTCCAGGACCCTCCGTGTAGGGTTCCCTTCCTCCCTCCGGACCCTCCATGCAGCTATTTCCTTCCCCTGGCCTCAAGGACATTCCATGCAGGAATCTCCTTCTCCCCCGGGATGAACCATGCAGGAATCTCCTCCTTCCTTACATTCAAGATGCTCCATGTTGGGATCTCCGTCTCCCTATGGTTGCTCTATGAAGGCGTCTTCCCCCATGCCTTCAGGATCCTCTATGCAGGGTTTTCCATCTTCCTCCGGATGGTCCATGAAGGGATCTGCATCTCCCTAGCCTTCAGGACATTGCATGCAGGGATCTCAGTCTCCCTCTGGATGCTCCATGTTGGGATCTCAGTCTCCCTCTGGATGCTCCATGTTGGGATCTCAGTCTCCCTCTGGATGCTCCATGTTGGGATCTCAGTCTCCCTCTGGATGCTCCATGTTGGGATCTCAGTCTCCCTCTGGATGCTCCATGTTGGGATCTCAGTCTCCCTCTGGATGCTCCATGTTGGGATCTCAGTCTCCCTCTGGATGCTCCATGTTGGGATCTCAGTCTCCCTCTGGATGCTCCATGTTGGGATCTCAGTCTCCCTCTGGATGCTCCATGTTGGGATCTCAGTCTCCCTCTGGATGCTCCATGTTGGGATCTCAGTCTCCCTCTGGATGCTCCATGTTGGGATCTCTGTCTCCCTCTGAATGCTCCATGTTGGGATGTCAGTCTCCCTCTGGATGGTCCATGTTGGGATCTCAGTCTCCCTCTGGATGGTCCATGTTGGGATCTCAGTCTCCCTCTGGATGGTCCATGTTGGGATCTCTGGATGCTCCATGTTGGGATCTCTGTCTCCCTCTGGATGCTCCATGTTGGGATCTCTGGATGCTCCATGTTGGGATCTCTGTCTCCCTCTGGATGCTCCATGTTGGGATCTCTGTCTCCCTCTGGATGCTCCATGTTGGGATCTCTGTCTCCCTCTGGATGCTCCATGTTGGGATCTCTGTCTCCCTCTGGATGCTCCATGTTGGGATCTCTGTCTCCCTCTGGATGCTCCATGTTGGGATCTCTGTCTCCCTCTGGATGCTCCATGTTGGGATCTCTGTCTCCCTCTGGATGCTCCATGTTGGGATCTCTGTCTCCCTCTGGATGCTCCATGTTGGGATCTCTGTCTCCCTCTGGATGCTCCATGTTGGGATCTCTGTCTCCCTCTGGATGCTCCATGTTGGGATCTCTGTCTCCCTCTGGATGCTCCATGTTGGGATCTCTGTCTCCCTCTGGATGCTCTATGTTGGGATCTCTGTCTCCCTCTGGATGGTCCATGTTGGGATCTCTGGATGCTCCATGTTGGGATCTCTGGATGCTCCATGTTGGGATCTCTGTCTCCCTCTGGATGCTCCATGTTGGGGTCTCAGTCTCCCTCTGGATGCTCCATGATTGAATCCACTTCCTCCAGGAAGCTCCATACGTAGATCTCCTTCCCCCTGTGGATACTCCGTACAGGTATCCTCTTCTTTCCTGACTCCAGGACGCTCCATGCAGGGGATCTCCTTCTCCATATGGATGATCCATGAAGGGATCTCTCGACATCCTGAGATCTCAATGGTTTGAAGGAGGAGCTTGTACAAGTGTATGTATAGCCAATGTTTTTTCTTTTCTGGGATAGGTTGATGGTGGGTTAGAACTTCTAATAAGTTTTTTTTCCTGGTGTCCCCACTAGAGGAACGCACCCTCTCCTAGTCCTGTTGGCTATTGCCCCAGAACAGAAAGAGTTGGGCAAGCCAACAATTTCAAGTTGTCACAGAACCTGAAGGTGAGGAGGAATGTTCTATGGGACACATGTTCCAGCGACAACTCTCTAAGAAGGATTTTTTGTCCCTCTCTTTAAAGGAGAACTACGGGGTCAGGGCTTTTCCCCCATAGTTCTCGGGGTCAGGGGAGGACACAAACTAGCGTCCTCCCGTCACCCTTGGCTCAGTATATAGGGAGCTGCAGCGCGCGGTATACTGAGACGCCGCAGCCGGAGCGGATCCCGACATCGAGATCCGCCCAGCTGCGTGAGTGACAGCTGGCTCCTCCTATCTAGAGGCAGAGCCAGCTGTACCCGCCCCCTCCCCCGTCCGTTCCGCCAGCCAGCGCTGGAGGATCAGAGCGGGGAGAGGGGAATCCAGTCCCTCCCCCTGTCACGGCAGAGAGCCGTGACAGGATCGAGAAGTGAGCGAGCGCCGGTATGTGTTCTCTCACCTCCCGATCTACTGAGCCGACCTGTGACAGTCTCATTGTCACACGTCACCCCGAACTATGAGGTGAGTGACAAGCCCCTCCCCCCCCTCATAGTTCTCCTTTTAAAGAGATCCCTTCTTACTTCCCACTGTGTCTCTGGTACAGGAAGTGAAGGGAAATCTCCCTGACTGGGTTCTTAAAGTGACATGAAACCCTCAGATGGTGTAACATAAAACAATACTGTAATGTGCGCCTTACTGTAATCCATGGTAGTTTCCCTTCTCTTTGCTGCTCTTCCTTTTATATCCTCATGTCTTCTCATGCTGGGGGAGAACTTCCCTTTGCAGCAGACTGCCTTGTCCTAGGAATGGATACACGGTGTCTGTGTGAAGGTTCACAACCTGAGCCAGCACTACAGGAAGAGGCACTCAGCTGCAAAGGGAAGTTCTCCCCCAGCATGAGAAGAGATTAGGATTTAAAAGGAAGAGCAGCAAAGAGAAGGGAAACTACCATGGATTACAGTAAGACGCACATTACAGTATTGTTTTATGTTACACCATCTGAGGGTTTCATGTCACTTTAACCCTTCCGTGCTCTATCCAAAACTACAAACACAGATCTGGCTATACATGCACTTTAACCGACAAGCAGCGGCACCGAGTAGTGTTCCTGTGTAATGAAGGCGAGCGTCGCAGGTCGGGCTTTCAGGTGAAATGACAGATTGTGTTTGAGGCTGAAGCGCTCCTTAGACCCCGTTCACATTGAGCGATTTATCGCGCGGTAATTCCCGCGATATCGCGGCAAATTACCGCGTGATATCGCGCTCCAATGGGGCAAAGGGTCCTGCTGTCGCGGGTCGCTGTCGCGGGTCGTGTGTCGCTGTCGCGGGTCGTGTGTCGCTACAGCAGGACCCTTTTTGGTGCGGATTTAGCAAGCTTGAACGCGACAATGCAAGCTTGAACGCGACAATGCAAGCTTGAACGCGACATCGCGCGATTTGCATATCGCGCAGTGGGAACGGGGCCTAATTGAATCATTCCATAGATGGCCCGGTACATCTTAGCAGGCCGAGGCTGTCATTGGGTCATGTCTGCGGTCTCTATTCACAGGAACTGAGGGAGAGAGTCCTCCGCGGTAAATACAGAGTCCCCTTCTACATGAGCACGGACTGCGAGAGCGTCCTACGGCGTTTCCTGGTGCTGAATCCCAGCAAGAGATGTACTCTGGAGGTAACCTGCGTCCGTCTGTATGTATGTCCGTCTGTATGCATGTATGTCCGTCTGTATGCATGCATGTCCGTCTGTATGCATGCATGTCCGTCTGTATGCATGTATGTCCGTCTGTATGCATGTATGTCCGTCTGTATGCATGCATGTCCGTCTGTATGCATGCATGTCCGTCTGTATGCATGTATGTCCGTCTGTATGCATGCATGTCCGTCAGTGCATGCAGTGCCGTCTGTATGCGTGTATGTCCGTCTGTATGCATGTATGTCCGTCTGTATGCATGCATGTCCGTCTGTATGCATGCGTTTCCGTCTGTATGCATGCGTTTCCGTCTGTATGCATGTATGTCCGTCTGTATGCATGTATGTCCGTCCGTCCGTCTGTATGCATGTATGTCCGTCTGTATGCATGTATGTCCGTCCGTCCGTCTGTATGCATGTATGTCCGTCTGTATGCATGTATGTCCGTCTGTAGGCATGTATGTCCGTCTGTATGCATGTATGTATTTCCGTGTGCATGTATGTATGTCCGTGTGCATGTATGTCCGTCCGTGTGCATGTATGTCCGTCCGTGTGCATGTATGTCATGGTGACCGGTGTCTTTTCCCAGCTGACTCTCTGCTTACGCCCCTCAGCAAATCATGAATGACAAATGGATGAACATTGGATTCGACACCGACGATCTGAAGCCTTATAAAGAGCCAGAAGAGGACAACGCTGACCCCAAGCGTATCGGTGAGATGGAAGGCAGATCTAGTTAGCGTTAGAGGAAACACATTCTCCATCGCTCTCTGTATGGCTCCGGAATGCAATGTCGTCCGCGCGGCTTTTGCTGCTGTAACTGCACTCGGCGGCCACTTTGTTAGGTACAGCTCTCATCACACGAAATAGGCACACAGCCAGTCGTGTTGCTGCAACTTAAGGCCCCGTTCACATTGAGCGATTTATCGCGCGGTAATTCCCGCGATATCGTGGCTATTTACCGCGCGATATCGCTCTTCAATGCATCTCAATGGGGCAAAGGGTCCTGCTGTCGCGGGTCGTGCGTCGCTACAGCAGGACCCTTTTTGGAGCGGATTTTGCCGCGACTCTCGCTTGCTCAATGCAACCATTTGCTCGATATCGCGCGACAAATCGCGCAAAATGCAAATCGCGCGACAAACGCGTGATTTGCGAATCGCGCAGTGTGAATATGGCGCAATTGGTCGCACGACATCGCGCAAATGCTTGCATTGCAAAGAATGGAATCGCGGCAAAATCCGCTCCAAAAAGGGTCCTGCTGTAGCGACGCACGACTCGCGACAGCAGGACCCTTTGCCCTATTGCCTTGCATTGGAGAGCGATATCGCGCGGTAAATAGCCGCGATATCGCGGGAATTACCGCGCGATAAATCGCTCAATGTGAACGGGGCCTAAAGCATGCAGACATGATCTACATGTCTGCATGCTTTAGGCCCCCAGACACCCTGCCCTCCACCCAGTCACTGGCCGAGACTCGAGTGTAGGGTGAAACAAACTCTGATTTATTAAGAAACTGCAACATTTTATACAGAAAGTGATCAGCTAAAACTATAATCCCATCACATCCCCCCTGCCCCTCCATAGACATTCTGTCTGCACAACACCACAGGGCTTCCCCTGCTACACAGCTCCAGACAGCCATAGCAGGAGCCTGGCCAGAATGTCATTGTCCTGAGCTCCTTCGGAGTACAATGGGAGATAACGAGGGGGGGAGGGGGGGTGCTGACAGTCTTTTGATAAGCAGGTTACCCAGTATAACATAATTTAAACACAACTCGGCACCAATACACATTTAACTCATAAACTGATCACATGTCGTCACAACCGCAACATGGGACATTGCAGTGCCACTTGGGTCGCGACTTAAAGGAGAACTATGAGGGGGAGGGGCTTCTCACTCACCTCCTAGTTCTAGCCGACCTGTGACAATGAGACTGTCACAGGTCGGCTCAGTAGATCGGGAAGTGAGAGAACAGAGGACAAATGTGGGTCCCGAGGTTGCACAGTTTGAGAACCGCTGATCTAGAGGTCCACTTCCTGGGGGAGCAAACATTACAATGGGGAGATGCTGATCTCCGAAGCCTTTCCCATGGGATGATTGTAGGTGCAGGACATTATATGGTCAGGTCAGAGGAGAATGATTGGACAGCTTCTGACAAGACGTCCCCAGCGGCTTCAAGAACATCTCTTTATGTCAGTGCCAGCGGCAGGCTGTCCCTGTACTCACCACACACAGAACCCCAAAGAGGACGGACCCTCCTGTCCGCTAAGAACAGAAAATGAGACTACAAAGGGCGCAACATCCAGAAAACAGGCAACCAGCCATCGGAAGAACTTTGCCAGGCTGAGGAATCCGGACTACTGCTTTGACGTGCCGATGGAGGGTCAGAATGTGGTGTGTATGGCTTTCAGACATGGACACATCATGACTAGTGTTCATCGTTCAGACTGGTGGGTGGAAAATGTTAGGCCCCTTTAAGATTGTAAATGATCTATATGTCACAATGTGTATTACATGACGGTATGGACGCCGTTTATGAGCACTGGATAGGTGTCCCTAATAAAGTGGCCACTGAGCGTAAATGGAGATGATAGGAATGGCAGATGATCTCATATTGCTTCAAGAAACCCCC
The DNA here is from genome assembly GCF_000935625.1 of Nanorana parkeri. NCBI lineage: Eukaryota > Metazoa > Chordata > Amphibia > Anura > Dicroglossidae > Nanorana > Nanorana parkeri. The sequence goes on from NW_017310126.1 coordinate 6,540, forward strand.
CAGAAGAGAGTCCAGTCAGTTCTGTGACCATCCATCTTTTTTTCCAGAGACTATGCTGGATATGGGATATTCCCGGGAGGAGATCAAAGATGCTCTCGGCTCCAATAAGTATAATGAAGTTATGGCAACTTACCTACTGCTGGGGAGGAAAGCCGAGGTGAGCCAATCAGATCCTTTCCCTGAACTGTCGTACATGAGTGCCCAACCCCATCTCTCTACTCTAATCTTGTATCATGTCCCTCAGCACCCCCCAAATCTCCTTGTAT
>NW_017310126.1:10408-10695 GCF_000935625.1 Nanorana parkeri
CTCTCTCTCTCTCTCTCTCTCTCTCTTCTCTCCTCCTCCTCTCTCTCTTCTCTCTCTCCTCTTCTCTCTCTTCTCTCTCCCTCCTCTTCTCTCTCCCTCCTCTTCTCTCTCCCTCCTCTCTTCTCTCTCCCTCCTCTCCTCTTCTCCCCTCTCTTCTCTCTCCCTCCTCTTCTCTCTCCCTCCTCTTCTCTTCTCTCTCCCTCCTCTTCTCTTCTCTCTCCCTCCTCTTCTCTTCTCTCCTCTCTTCTCTCTCCCTCCTCTTCTCTCTCCCTCCTCTTCTCTTCTCT
>NW_017310126.1:11537-11991 GCF_000935625.1 Nanorana parkeri
CTCTTCTCTCTCCCTCCTCTCTTCTCTCTCCCTCCTCTCTTCTCTCTCCCTCCTCTCTTCTCTCTCCCTCCTCTTCTCTCTCCCTCCTCTTCTCTCTCCCTCCTCTTCTCTCTCCCTCTCTCTTCTCTCTCCCTCCTCTCTTCTCTCTCCCTCCTCTCTTCTCTCTCTCCTCTTCTCTCTCTCCTCTCTTCCCTCTCTCATGCTCTTCCTGTCCCCCCAATAATCTCCTTATTCTCTCCCCCCGTTTCTGTCCCCTACAGAATGAGGGCGGGGAGTCTCGTTCTGAGAGCACTCTCTCTCTTACTCGGTCTCGGGTGACCTCGGACGTTACCAATGGTGCCACCAAGTCGTCCTCATCGACTCACAGCAAGAACCAGCGCGGGTACCAGAGGCAGAGGCGGCACAGCGATTTCTGTGAGTCTCTTAGATTCTGGTTCTGTTCAGTGTCTCAGTA
>NW_017310126.1:12080-12821 GCF_000935625.1 Nanorana parkeri
GATGTTTTTCGGCCATCTTGGCTGTACCGACGCTGTGCCCGCCATGTGACAATCGTCCGCCATTTCCCTTCCACAGGTGGCCCGGCTCCGGTCCCCTCACAAGCCAAAAGGAGTCCTCCCGGTGCGGGAGATGACAATGCCGTTGGGGAGCGTCTTGCCCCCAGGAGGGGCAGCGGAACAGTGAGTGGGGGTAGCAGGCCTCCCCCGCCCTCCAGCCCCATGGTTAGCCACGCTCACAATCCTAACAAGTCGGAGATCCCTGAGCCGCGTAAAGAGGCCCCGCCCACAACGGTAAGCACCCAATCGCATTTTATTACCCTACCTTCTCCGGCTGCGTGAGAGATGATCGGTGATGGTGGCGGGTCAGCCGAGGGTTAAACACCGATTGGGGTTGTTGAATCCAGTGATAGGAAAACCTGCTTCCCCCACACTGCGTGCGTCTCCCTCCGTGAACCCCATTTTATTGTCTCTCAGATAAACACGCCTCCGGGGGTGATGGGCCGCAGGAACACGTATGTTTGTACCGATCGCCACGGCTCAGAGCGGCATTCTCTTCTCCATAATGGAAAAGAAAACAGGTAAATACCGCAATCATCGCAATATGACATCATCGTATGACATCATCGCTAATGTAAAGGGGAGAGGAGTCTGGGGGCATTATCAGGGGTAAGGGGTAATATAAAGGGGATAGGAGGGGAGTCCGGGGGCATTATCAGGGGTAAGGGGTAATATAAAGGGGAT
>NW_017310126.1:16798-18260 GCF_000935625.1 Nanorana parkeri
GGAGGGGAGTCCGGGGACATTATCAGGGGTAAGGGGTAATATAAAGGGGAGAGGAGGGGAGTCCGGGGGCATTATCAGGGGTAATATAAAGGGGATAGGAGGGGAGTCCGGGGGCATTATCAGGGGTAAGGGGTAATATAAAGGGGATGGGGGCGGAGTCCGGGGGCATTATCGGGGGTAAGGGATAATATACACTGTGATGGGGCTCCATACTGGTGGTGTTGGGTGGTCCGGATGGGGTAGAAGGTTCGGCATGTTCGGGGGTCTCTCTGGCCGTGTTGCTGCTTCCTGATTGGTCTTTCTCTCTCTCACCAGCTCTACGCCCTCTCGCCCTCCGGCCTCCTCACCCTCCACGCAGAGCATTGCGGAGCGCAGCTCCCTCTCCCGCGGTTCCAATGTTCGCAGCACTTTTCATGGCGGTCACGTGAGAGATCGCAGGGGTCAGAATCCGCCGCCGAGCTCCCCCACCCACCCACATGACGGACTGAACCAGAGCCGGTCCCGGGCCACCTCCAACCTGTTCAGCAAACTGACCTCCAAACTGACTCGCAGGTAAGTGATAGAGAGAGGAATTCATCCGTCATCCTCATCATCCTCTCCATCATCCTCATCATCCTCTCCATCATCCTCATCATCCTCTCCATCATCCGTCATCCTCATCATCCGTCATCCTCATCATCCGTCATCCTCATCATCCTCTCCATCATCCGTCATCCCCTTCATCCTCTGACTCTAATGGTTCCCAGACTGGAACTGTTCTGTCAGCTGTGTGACAGCTCAGTGCTGGGACGACTGTGATCAGTGTGTTGGGGAAGTGCCGTATGATGTCAACTGTGTACAATCCTGTGTGATAGGTCAGGACTGACAGTTGCATGGAGTGTGTTGTGCACGGTGTGACAGTTGCATGGAGTGTGTTGTGCACGGTGTGACAGTTGTTGGCAGTAAGTTGGACTTGTCACATGTGGTATGTCCTGGTTGGGGGATGGGGTGTGCTTGCAGCTCTTCCTCGTCTCTCTTTCATCTCATCCATTGACAGGTGACAGAGTTTTGCAGTCAGAGATTGGCCGCCGTCTCGCTCCCTCCTCTGTCCTTCTGTCTGAATAACTTTTTGGCTTTTTATCTTTAATTTGTCACTCGGAATATTTCTTCCTTCTGCTCACTCCGTCCTTCTCCGTCCCACTTTCCTCTCCTCTCCAGGGTCGCTCTCGACCCCTCTAAGAGACAGGCGTCCCATCGCTGTGTGTCTGGAGTGTCTCTCCCTCAGGACAGCAAGATCAGTAAGTGTCTAACCCTCTGCTCCTCCCCTCTGACCCTCTGCTCCTCCCCCTGCTCCTCCCCTCTGACCCTCTGCTCCTCCCCCTGCTCTGACCCTCTGCTCTGACCCTCTAACCCTCTGCTCTGACCCTCTAACCCTCTGCTCCTCCCCTCTGACCCTCTGCTCCTCCCCCTGCTCCTCCCCTCT
>NW_017310126.1:18428-18683 GCF_000935625.1 Nanorana parkeri
TCCTCCCCTCCGCTCCCCCCCTCTAACCCCCAGCTCCTCCCCTCTAACCCTCAGCTCCTCCCCTCTGGCCCCTCCCCTCTAATCCTCTGCTCCTCCCCTCTAACCCTCTGCTCCTCCCCGCTAACCCTCTGCTCCTCTCCTCTGCTCATCCCCTCTAACCATCTGCTCCTCCCCTCTAACCCTCTGCTCCTCCCCTCTAACCCTCTGCTCCTCTCCTCTAACCCTCTGCTCCTCCCCTCTAACCCTCTGCTCCTC
>NW_017310126.1:19035-19246 GCF_000935625.1 Nanorana parkeri
CCCCACCCCCCTGCTCCTCTCCTCTGCTCCTCCCCTCTGCTCCTCTAACCCTCTGCTCCTCCCCCCTAACCCTCCTCTCCTCTAACCCTCTGCTCCTCCCCTTTATCCCTCTGCTCCTCTCCTCTAACCCTCTGCTCCTCTCCTCTAACCCTCTGCTCCTCCCCTCTAACCCTCTGCTCCTCCCCTCTCCCCCTCTCCTCCTCCACTCACC
>NW_017310126.1:20319-20528 GCF_000935625.1 Nanorana parkeri
AACCCTCTGCTCCTCTCCTCTACCCCTCTGCTCCTCTCCTCTAACCCTCTGCTCCTCCCCTCTGCTCCTGCCCTCTGCTCCTCCCCTCTATCCCTCTGCTCCTCCCCCCTGCTCCTCCCCCCTAACCCTCTGCTCCTCTCCTCTAACCCTCCCCTCTAACCCTCCTCCCCTCTATCCCTCTGCTCCTCTCCTCCAACCCTCTGCTCCTC